>NC_134275.1:17119202-17419202 GCF_031893055.1 Leptodactylus fuscus | reverse complement strand
GATGTTCCATTTCTGGTAACGGGGAAACAGATCGTCACTGGATAATCAGAAAATGTAACTATGAGTTACATATAATGGTAACTATTCATTTTTGATCAATTATGTAATTTAGAATGTAGATGGGGAGGGTGTTTAGATTAGTGTAGACATTTCTATTTATCCTGGACAACCCCTTTAAAAGAAACTGTTTTGGGACAGTTGTTGGCTCACCTGGGATTAAATGATAGACTGGGGTGGTAACTTTTGTGGGCAATTGCATGAAAGCGATAGGGACAATGGGGAATGATAAACAACACTTGGGGAAGTCAACATCTAGTACAAAGGGAGTATCTGGTATTTTTTCATAATACAATGTATTTTCTGGATTCCATTACATTTTTGTAACTTCAAATCTATTAAAGAAATCCCATTCCGTATATACAATGCAATGCTATCAGACAATGCCCTGATAGAGGTTAGTTTGATGTGGCCGATAGTTATAGAAATGCATGAGATAACTGGTGCGTTCCAGCATATACCTTAAAATATAAGAAGGATATTAGATCTCTAGGAAGTTTAATAGAGAAGATTGAGCAAAGCAATACTATCAGGAATTGTAACCCGGATCGGTGGTAATGTATGAGAGAACTAGAGATGAAACAAGTCAGAAACATCCTATAAATAATCTATAAGGTTTTATTGGCAGTGAAAGAATTGATTTGAAACAATGGAGAGGCTAATAACAATGGAAAAAGAGATTCACAAAGTGATGATAGATTGGATGACAGGATATATAATGTAGCTAAAATTCGGAGTGAGGAAAAGAAGGATATTAAAGGAATTTGAATAGAACCCCATGAGAGATGAGACAGGTCTAAGGAGTGAGTGCTCCGAAGCTCAGAAGAGGGGGATTTATGTATATATGATTGTGTCATCTGTTTAATGAGCTTATCATTTGTATGTCATTCCCCTGGCAGGCTGATATGATATAAAAGGGCAATTACCTCTGTATTCCTTCATCAGTTTGTGGCCACAGACGTACACTCAGCGGCCACTTTATTAGGTACACCATGCTAGTAACTGGTTGGACCCCCTTTTGCCTTCAGAACTGCCTCAATTCTTCGTGGCATAGATACAACAAGGTGCTGGAAGCATTCCTCAGAGATTTTGGTCCATATTGACATGATGGCATCACACAGTTGCCGCAGATTTGTCGGCTGCACATCCATGATGCGAATCTCCCGTTCCACCACATCCCAAAGATGCTCTGTTGGATTGAGATCTGGTGACTGTGGAGGCCATTGGAGTACAGTGAACTCATTGTCATGTTCCAGAAACCAGTCTGAGATGATTCCAGCTTTATGACATGGCGCATTATCCTGCTGAAAGTAGCCATCAGATGTTGGGTACATTGTGGTCATAAAGGGATGGACATGGTCAGCAACAATACTCAGGTAGGCTTTGGTGTTGCAACGATGCTCAATTGGTACCAAGGGGCCCAAAGAGTGCCAAGAAAATATTCCCCACACCATGACACCACCACCACCAGCCTGAACCGTTGATACAAGGCAGGATGGATCCATGCTTTCATGTTGTTGACGCCAAATTCTGACCCTACCATTCGAATGTCGCAGCAGAAATCGAGACTCATCAGACCAGGCAATGTTTTTCCAATCTTCAATTGTCCAATTTCGATGAGCTTATGCAAATTGTAGCCTCAGTTTCCTGTTCTTAGCTGAAAGGAGTGGCACCCGGTGTGGTCTTCTGCTGCTGTAGCCCATCTGCCTCAAAGTTCGACGTACTGTGCGTTCAAAGATGCTCTTCTGGCTACCTTGGTTGTAACGGGTGGCTATTTGAGTCACTGTTGCCTTTCTATCAGCTCGAACCAGTCTGGCCATTCTCCTCTGACCTCTGGCATCAACAACGCATTTCCGCCCACAGAACTGCCGCTCACTGGATGTTTTTTCTTTTTCGGACCATTCTCTGTAAACCCTAGAGATGGTTGTGCGTGAAAATCCCAGTAGATCAGCAGTTTCTGAAATACTCAGACCAGCCCTTCTGGCACCAACAACCATGCCACGTTCAAAGGCACTCAAATCACCTTTCTTCCCCATACTGATGCTCGGTTTGAACTGCAGGAGATTGTCTTGACCATGTCTACATGCCTAAATGCACTGAGTTGCCGCCATGTGATTGGCTGATTAGAAATTAAGTGTTAACGAGCAGTTGGACAGGTGTATCTAATAAAGTGGCCGGTGAGTGTAGGTTTCTACTCCTATTAACCCCTTCCCGCCGATGGCATTTTTTGATTTTCGTTTTTCGTTTTTGACTCCCCTCCTTCTAAACCCCATAACTTTTTTATTTCTCCGCTCCCAGAGCCATATGAGGTCTTAATTTTTGCGGGACAAATTTTTCTTGATGACGCTATCATTAATTATTCTATATAATGTACTGGAAAGCAGGAAAAAAATTCAGAATGGGGTGGATTTGAAGAAAAAATGCATTTCTGCGACTTTCTTACGGGCTTTGGTTTTACGGCGTTCACTGTGCAGCCAAAATGACATGTCCCCTATATTCTGTGTTTCAGTACGGTTCCAGGGATACCAAATTTATATGGTTTTATTTACATTTTGACCCCTAAAAAAAATTCCAAAACTGTGTTGAAATTTTTTTTTTCAAAAAGTCGCCATATTCCAACGGCCGTAACTTTTTTATACGTAGGTGTACAGGGATGCATAGGGCATCTTTTTTTTGCGGGGCTGGGTGTACTTTTTAGTTCTACAATTTTCGGGAAATGTTATTGCTTTGATCACTTTTTATTCAAATTTTTATCAGAATCAAAACAGTGAAAAAATGGCGGTTTGGCACTTTTGACTATTTTTCCTGCTACGGCGTTTACCGAACAGGAAAAATATTTTTATAGATTTGTAGAGCGGGCGATTTCGGACGCGGGGATACCTAACATGTATGTGTTTCACAGTTTTTAACTACTTTTATATGTGTTCTAGGGAAAGGGGGGTGATTTGAACTTTTAATTCTTTTTATATTTTTTTGTATTTTTTTAACTTTTTTTTTTATTTTTTTTTTTGCATTTATTAGACCCCCTAGGGGTGTTGAACCCCAGGGGGTCTGATCACTAATGCAATGCATTACAATGCTAATGCATTGCAATGCATTGCAAAAAATCATCATCTCTTTTGCAGGCTGCATAGACCAGCCTGCAAAAGAGAGAATTTGCAGACCGGCTGGGAGCCTTTAACAAGGCTCCCGGCTGTCATGGCAACATGACGTCAGCCCTGGAGCATGTTCCAGGAGCCGGCGATCCCTGCCAAGATGGCGGTGCCCATGCGCCGCCGGGAAAATGGCGCCTCCGGCGCCTTTGACCGCAGCGCCGGAGGGGTTAATGCCTCCGATCGGTCTGGGGACCGATCAGAGGCATTAGAGCCGGTTGCCTACTGCTTAAAGCAGTAGACACCCGGCGGCTATGGCGGCCGCCCGTCTCCCGAGCGGTCGCCATAGTTACAGACCCGACATGCACCGTACTATTACGGCGCATGTTGGGAAGGGGTTAAAGGCCCTAGTATTGCATTTTGGACCTGAAAGACTTCCTTTTAAAACAGAGGTGCAAGTAATGCTGTGCCTTATTGCGAATCCCTTTCCCACTTTGCAGTAAAAACCACAGCGTGGACATGCCAAGATTTTTAAAACCAGCGTGGTTTTGTAAATCGCAGCATGTCAAATACAGTATATCTATGGAAATGCCTTTGGCTTCCCGTAGATACAATTGTAACAGAAACTCTGCGAACTTTCTGTTTAAAGGGGCTCTATCAGCAAAATCATGCTGATAGAGCCCCACATATCTGTGAATAGCCTTTAAAAAGGCCATTCAGGCACCGCTAAAGTTATATTAAACTACCCCCCAGTTTTAAAATAATACCCTAAAAAAGAATGTGAGCAATTTACGCATCGTTCACGGTGGGTGGGCATTCAAGGTTCGCCGTCTTCTTCATCCACGCCTCCTCTTCCTGCGATGTCCTCGGGTCCCGTCCTCCTCCGGTGCTCGCGAACTGACATTGCTAAAAAAAATGGCCTGGGCGCATGCGCAGTAGCTGTAGTAGAAGAAGCATGCTATAATTATTGGGGCTGACAGTGGTAATACTAATAGGTCATTAGGGGGTATTGTTAATGTAAGCGGGGCATTGGGAAGCAGTATTTATATAAGGTATTATTAATCTATGGGTTATTGGGCTATATAAATTTAACATGAGCATTATTAATTAAAAGGGGTCGTCCAGGAATTTGAGACGTCAGGGAGGAGGATAACCTGTCTCCAGCCATTGTCCAGTCCAGAGCACGTTTTGCTTTTGCCAGGTGGAATTCTTGTGCTTCATATGACTACTGAAGAATAGCACAGGAACAGATCCGAGCATGCAGGTAAGTGTCAGGGCATTATAATTTATAAGCCTCCCCTGCTGCATGCATTATAATGTCTGATCCTGGACAATCTCTAAGAGGGCACACAACAGGTATTAATAACTGAGGAGGCACACAGGGGCATTATTCATTTACAGGGGAATTTTGTATTATATATAACACTAGCATCTGCCCGCGACTTCGTCTGCTGGTTGTTGGAGTGGATGATCAACCTATATTCAGCAAATTGCTACCCTCGATTGTTTACCTGATCCGGAGTTTCGTCAGCTTTCAAGCTGTCCTACTGCTGAATTTGTTCCTCGCACCGTGCCTGTGCTTGTTCCGGCAACTCAGCAGCTCCCTGGGACACCATATAATGAGTGTGTTGTTGGTGTTGATAATCTGCCTGCTCTGGCGTTTCGGCAGCTCTCAAGTTGGCCTGGTACTGAAGTTGTTCTTCGCACCGTGCCTGTAAATGTTCTGGCTTCTCAGCAGCTCGCTGAAACGCCATATAATGAGTGTGTTGTTGGAGTCGATGATCCCCTTCAGCTCCGTTTGAGGAGAACTGTGTGACTTCAGGTTTCCTTCATAGCTCTCATTGTTTGCAACAAATTAGATTTTCTTTTTCCAGGCATGTTTAAAATGGACAAACTGCTAATTTGGATTAAAGGTGTTTGCCTACACAGTTTGTCTGCACTGCCTGGAGATCAAATAATATGCAATTGCATGTACACACATCACTGAGGGTTAGCGTGTGTTTACACAGAGAGATAACAGACCTAGGACCTGAGATAAGGCTGCTGCAAGAGCAGTGTAATATAGTATGTGAAGATAAATTCATAACAGTTACAAAACCATGTCATTTACCAGGATAAATAATTAGGGAGAGAGATAAGCAGGATAACGACATTAAAGCCAGGGCCCCACAGCCCGGAAATGCTGCGATTCGCCCGCGGCGGAAACACCACAGGAAAAATTGCAAAGTTTTACAGTATCTGCAAAGTGGATGGGATTCGTGCGAACTTTGGATACAGCAGAAGCTGTACTGTATTCTACTGGGCATGCATGACTATCAGAGCCTCATTTAAATGACATGCCCAGACCTATACAATTTGAATACCACGAGGTGTTGTTACTGTTAAGAAATTATTTTTTTAAGAACAATATTTTACTGTATGTATATTCAGATTATTTGCCACGTGTTTCAATGGCATAACCCCTTTTAGTAACTGACATGTATCAAATACAGTCGTACAACTACGATAACCATGGTAAACACTTGAAAAAAATTTGTCAGCTATTAGGAGGTTAAGAGCATCCAGTTTATAATCCTAAGAAGTTCTTCTGTTCCATACACTTTAACAGCTGGTGGCTATTGCTTCCATTGACTTGCATTATGAACAAGAATCATTCTTAATCCTCCATAAGGATCACGATGATATCAGCACTAGGGTCTTGGCACTGTTCTTTAGTACGGCTCGGTTGACAAATTTCCAAGCGTATTTAGCACATCACTTAACGTTGGTTGAATTTGTATGTTGTAGAGTTGCACTAAATCTAGTTTCAGTGCTCTTAATGAAACCTTCTTAGGTGGCCGTCGTCCAGATGCTTTCCCATGTGTGGAGATTACTGTAAGTGTTCATGCATCTTATAGAAAGCCACTAAGAGTCCTTGGGGATTGGTTTATATGGCTCTTATTTACTGAAGAACTACTTCAGAAGACCCTCTGGTGTACTTGCTGTAAGAATACAGGGAACGTGTATAGTAACATGTAGCAGGCACTACTGCCATTAAGAATCACATACAATTCTATATTATAGCCCATTTTCAAATGGACCAAGAAAAGGGGGTCAAACTTCACAGATATTCAGTGTGAGAATCTTGTGAGGATCGTCCATCTCTACACACCAGTGAATCTGTTTGTTAATGGAAAAATGCATGCATATTTGTATCCACTTTTTACTATTAAGAGGACTGCAGAAACGTGATGGGAACAGCCCCTTAGAACGTGGCCACACAAGCCTCCCACTAAGTGCGATCCGTATTATCCTACGTGAAGCAATAACAAGTCTTTTTGCCGTCCACAATTGATGGTTAATGGATTTGGAAGCACGATGTGGCAGCATCCTAAGCCGAAGGTCATGTAGTGAAAAATGCAGATAAAATGTAGCAGAAAACAGAATCCCATGACTTTTACTTTTCCACTTTGTTTCACATTTTTGCCTCCTCCAAGATAAGATAAGATAAGATAATCCTTTAATAGTCTCACCATGGGGAAATTCAGTGTGTTACAGCAGCATGGATAATACAATAATAATCCAAGAATACAACATTCAAAAAAGCTAGGCTAAAAAGCTAAAGGAAAGAAGATACTAGGAGGCATGTCATCACTTCAGCGGTTTCTCTTTAGGTATAATTGCAGAAGAAAGTTTGCAGAGTAAAACTTTCTGGGGAGGGGGCGTGGCGAACTTTTGACATGGGGCCCCACCAACCAATACCATTGTGGCCCCTGCAAACAGTATTATGCCCCATAGTGGCCCCTGCAAACAGTATTATGCCCCTTAGTGGCCCCTGCACACAGTATTATGCCCCATAGTGGCCCCTGCACACAGTATTATGCCCCATAGTGGCCCCTGCACACAGTATTATGCCCCATAGTAGCTCCTGCACACAGTATTATCCCCCATAGTGTCCCCTGCACACAGTATTATCCCCCATAGTGGCCCCTACACACAGTATTATCCCCCATAGTGGCCCCTGCACACAGTGTTATTCCCCATAGTGGCCCCTGCACACAGTATTATCCCCCATAGTGGCCCCTGCACACAGTGTTATTCCCCATAGTGGCCCCTGCACACAGTATTATCCCCCATAGTGGCCCCTGCACACAGTATTATCCCCCATAGTGGCCCCTGCACACAGTATTATCCCCCATAGTGGCCTCTGCACACAGTATTATCCCCCATAGTGGCCCCTGCACACAGTATTATTCCCCATAGTGGCCCCTGCACACAGTATTATCCTCCATAGTGGCCCCTGCACACAGTGTTATTCCCCATAGTGGCCCCTGCACACAGTATTATCCCCCATAGTGGCCCCTGCACACAGTATTATCCCCCATAGTGTCCCCTGCACACAGTATTATGCCCCATAGTGGCCCCTGCACACAGTATTATCCCCCATAGTGGCCTCTGCACACAGTATTATACCCCATAGTGGCCCCTGCACACATTATTATGCCCCATAGTGGCCCCAGCACACAGTATTATTCCCCATTGTGGCCCCTGCACACAGTATTATGCCCCATAGTGACCCCTGCAAACAGTATAGTGCCCCATAGTGGTCCCTGCACACAGTATTATGCCCCATAGTGGCCCCTGCACACAGTATTATTCCCCACTGTGAAAACCCATGAACAATTATTATACTCTGGGGTCTTTTCAGACCCCAGAGTATAATCATCGGAGACCGAGGGGGATATACCAACATACAAACTACTGTTACTTACCTATCACTGGCTCCGCAGCACTCCTGGCTGATGGTGGCCATCTTCAATTACGTCCGGACTCAGGCCCTGGTCATGTGATATCAGGGACGTCACAGAAGTAGGCCTGAAGTCTGTCTGGAGCCTAGAGAGGTAAGTAACAGTGTTTTTTATGTTCTCTTACTTCTCCTGAAAAGACCCTCAAGTGTAATAATAGTGTTTTTGGGGCTGGCGTCGTCACTTACCGATCCCTGCCAGGATCAGTAAGTAAATAGTGCCCGTTACTGGCTGGAGTAACTCCAGCCGGTAACAACCTATTAAGAAAAGAAAAAAAAACATGCAGCGGTAGCAGCAGTCGCCGGCCCCCTGATGTCCCAGGCCCTGTGGCATCCGCTACCGCTGCTACCCCGGTAGTTTCGCCACTGGTTCCATTAGATATTTTGCATTTGGTGCCAGGAACTTCAAGCTATTCCTCAGACTACACAAACTACAGTAGAATAATAAAGTATATTTCAATTACGTTCAGCAAACCCCTCCCTATACAAAAGAAAAAAAAAAAAGGTGAAACCAACAGTGTGAACTTTCCTATAAAATTCATATTAACTTTACTAGGACTGTAAAATGCTATTCTTTATGTATTTGCAATGGTTTATACTGCTGCATTTTCACACCTTTGGCCTCATTCTTACCATGCTCTTCACTTTTGCTGGCATTGATGCATGTCTTTTGAAAACCAGATTTGTGTTTTCCATCTCTGATCAGTGTTAGTCATCTTTATGGGTGCAGAAAAAAAGCACATGCTATAAAACAACATGTGTGAAGGCTTACTTACCCAGGCGGTCTCATAAATACAAATCCATGTCTGTACATCTGATTAATATTGAGAGACAAATGTTATTTGTGTAATAAAAAGTTGTACAATTTTCTCACATACTTTCTGTATTAATTCCTCATGGTTTTCTAGATCTCTGCTTGCTGTCAGTCATTGTGTTACTTCTAGTGAATAAAAGTCTGACCGTGGTCATGTGATATACAGTCCATGGTCATGTGATATACAGTCCATGGTCATGTGATTTACAGTCCATGGTCATGTGATTAACAGTCCATGGTCATGTGATTTACAGTCCCTGGTCATGTGATATACAGTCCATGGTCATGTGATATACAGTTCATGGTCATGTGATATACACTCCATGGTCATGTGATATAGTCCATGGTCATGTGATATACAGTCCATGGTCATGTGATATACAGTCCATGCTCATGTGATTTACAGTCCATGGTCATGTGATTTACAGTCCATGGTCATGTGATTTACAGTCCCTGGTCATGTGATATACAGTCCATGGTCATGTGATATACAGTCCATGGTCATGTGATATACAGTTCATGGTCATGTGATATACAGTCTATGGTCATGTGATATACAGTCCATGGTCATGTGATTTACAGTCCATGGTCATGTGATTTACAGTCCATGGTCATGTGATATACAGTTCATGGTTATGTGATATACAGTTCATGGTCATGTGATATACAGTCCAAGGTCATGTGATATACAGTCCATAGTCATGTGATGGACACACAGGTGCACAGCTCATTACCAGGCAGTTGTCTGATGACTGTTATGTGACTATAGCGAGCATTGCACCTGTGTGTCCATCACATAACCATGGACTGTACATCACATGACCATGGACCATAAATCACATGACCACAGTCATAGTTTTATCCACTAGAAGTAACACAATGAATGACAAGTAGCAAAGATCTAGAAAACCATGAGGAATTGATACAGAAAGTATATCAGAAAATTGTACAATGTTTTATTATACAACCAATAACATTTGTCTTTCAATATTGGTCTGAAAGTGGCCAACCCCTTTAAAGCACTCTCCTGTATAATCCAGTCTCTGGTGCACTAGAACCATATATTAAATGGTCATTCTTTTATTTATATTTCAGCAGGTTATACTACATTGCACCTTCCTACATCTGCAGTTCACCACCTGGGAAAGAACAAGGTCATGTGAATAAGACCTTAGTGAACCATAAAAGGCATATATTGGTCCAGTCCATCAATATTGTTAGTAGTTTTTACCTTGGATAAAACAAAAACACTTAGGCGGTGTAGTGCCACAGCCCCTGTCCACAAAGAGAAGCTAGATTCCTGGTTCCAGAAGACCCAGAGATACCTACAGGAGAGACTACAGTTTGGTGCCAGGAGAGAAGAACAGAGGAGTGGAACCACCAAACCTTCCATTGAATTTAATCTGTCCAATTATGCAAAAAGGTCCAAGTCACAGTACTGAAGGCAGGGATCATCCAAAACAGATAAATGGAAGAGAGCACCGGTCAGTACGGGACGAATCATGCAACAAGTCCTCAGTGATGTGGAGGACATCTTGTACCCATCCAAAAGACTGGGATATAGCTACTGAAGGACAGACAGGACAGAGCCTGCAGAATCATTGCCTGTTCTGCCAGATTAGCTAAAGTCAATTTGTTACAGCACCAATGACTAGAAGGAAAAGTTTTGCATAGCTCAGAGAATAGAGACTACTGGTGTGTTACAAGTTAATCCTGTCTATAATGTGGTATTGAGAGTGAAGTGTTCCTTACCAGGGACAGAGCAATTGCTATTCAAATACTTCTCTTATTGGCTATTGTTGGACAATTGACTTTTGATGTATATAAATTACCATAAGATGCCTAGGAGACTATGTATGGGAGGAGAGGGAGACTCCTTCCCCGCAGTTACACCACCAAAGGCAGGAAATTACAGACAAGATAGCCAGTAGAGATGAGCGAACAGTAAAATGTTCGAGGTTCGATATTCGTTTTGAGTAGCCCCTCAATATTCGACTACTTGAATCGAATATCAAACCCTATTATACTCTATGGGGGGAAAATGCTCATTTCAGGGGTAGGCAACGTTCGATCAAATTACACTTACCAAGTCCACGAGTGAGGGTCGGGCTGGATCCTCCAAGAAGTCTTCTCCATGTAGTGTACCCGCGGCATCTTCCGGCTCTGAATTCACTCTACCAGGCATCCTAAAGGTAGGAGAAGAACCAGCGTTGATTGGCTGACTGTATAGCAGTCGGCTCTGCCCAGGCCCGATGCCTGACAGAGTGAATTCAGAGCCGGAAGACGCCGCGGGGAAGCTGCACGGAGAAGACTTCTAAAGGTAAGAGAAGAACCAGCGTTGATTGGCCGACTGTATAGCATTCGGCCAATCAATGCTGGTTCTGCATCAAACTTTTCCATTCGAATAGTGAG
The DNA here is from genome assembly GCF_031893055.1 of Leptodactylus fuscus. NCBI lineage: Eukaryota > Metazoa > Chordata > Amphibia > Anura > Leptodactylidae > Leptodactylus > Leptodactylus fuscus. Next base: position 17,408,044 of record NC_134275.1, on the reverse strand, counting down.
TGGTATTCGATCGAGTACGAGTATTTCGAATACCATAGTATTTGATCGATTACCTACTCGATCGAATACTACTCGCTCATCTCTAATAACCAGTTGTTGTGTCTGCTGTTTTTTAAGGATTCCCTTAGTATTTCTGTAAGGTAATAGATGTTACCACCTTCCAGAGGTTTGGCCTAAGGTCGGAGACTTAAACAAAGCTTATGGAAGCCTCTGGTGTTCTCTACTTAACACTTCAATAGATATATCAGTAAAGTATATGCCCCTGCACTCCGGGTGGTTTAATAAACAACAAATTCAAGCAATAAATGAACATCAAAATAGATAAGATTTAACATGCTGACGATATTTCTGTGCATAGATTGACACGCAGAGCAGATTTTAAAATCCGAGATATATCCATTTACTTATTTGGAACAATGAGATGGTTGAAATCAACAGCAAATTCCCCCCCATAAAGTGTGCTGTGGAATAATCCATCCATATAGGGATACCTTTTGAGGCCATTCCACCCCTCTCCGGCTGTTATAGTACAGTCACTGCCTTATTAGAGGAATAATGATGGGATCTCCCACCGAGCCGGAGCCCGTGCCAAGTACATGATTGTAGAAAACCACAAAGGCCGTTAGAATAGAAGGGATCAAATGTAGCCAAATTATTTATACATTTAAAATTGCAGTTAAATAGGGATTTATGTGTTTTACACACCGAGGGAATTTATTTTATTAGAAAAAAAAATTACATCAAGATGTTAACACATTCTACATTTTATTTTATAGACTGGAAGGTTTTTCTTATGAGTAAAACACAGAAATCCATGTTTGACAGCAATTTCAAATTGATAAATTTTTAATTCAATTAAATTTCAATTTCAATTTTGCTATAGTTGATCCCTTCCATCTTAACACGTAGTATTTTAAGTCACCATAATTGTTTGCATATTTTACCAAGTATAAGACTTTCTTTTAAGGCCATAAAGGGGAATGCTCATCCGTCTACTGTATGTAGAATTGTTCAAAGAGCGCAGTATCTTTGCAAAATTGGAATGAACCCAAAGATCAATGTTTTATTGATCGGAAACAAAGTAGACTCATAATGCTCTCATTAAATGTATTGCTCTGTGCATTGGACAAATTAAATAATTGCCTTTTGCTTACACTGGGAGATGAAGCCAAGCTCCGTATGACTGTCTCCTAGGTGCAGCAATACTGAGAAAATACTTATCTGTATTGCTCATGTGCATATTATCCACCTCAGCCGATACTGATGCTAATCCAGGGTTGTGCAAAAGCTATTACACGCTGACCCCGACAAAGCAGAATTTATTTTTTTTTGAGTGTTCAGATACAGTCCAACAATGTTATCCAGTTTCCATTACTACTGAATGCTTGTAATGAATAGTGCCAAATAGTAATTTAAACAGCAGTGCCATCTACTCTCTTCTAATGGGCATTACAAGTTCGTGAGAGTCAGAATATCTAAGCTCGTGAACAGTAAATGATTGAATGTTGATCAGGTTGTGTATACCTAACAGCAAGAATGGTGATAAATAACATACAACTCTTACCCCATAAGTATAAGGATTAATTTTGACAAATTTTTTTGTACATTATTTCCACCATTAGCTGGCATCACTAATAATTTTTACAAATTTTTTTGTACATTATTTTCAACATTAGCTGGCATCACTAATAATTTCGACAAATTTTTTTGTACTTTATTTCCACCATTAGCTAGTGTCACTAATAATTTCTACAAATTTTTTTTGTACATTATTTCCACCATTAGCTAGTGTCACTAATAATTTCTACAAATTTTTTTTGTACATTATTTCCACCATTAGCTAGTGTCACTAATTTCTACAATTTTTTTTTGTACTTTATTTTCACCATTAGCTGGCATCACTAATAATTTCTACAAATTTTTTGTGTGCTTTATTTCCACCATTAGTTGGCGCCACTAATAATTTCTACAATTTTTTTTTGTAATTTATTTCCACCATTAGCTGGCGTCACTAATAATTTCGACAAATTTTTTTGTACATTTCCACCATTAGCTGGCATCACTAATAATTTCTACAATTTTTTTTTGTACATTATTTCCACCATTAGCTGGCGTCACTTATAATTTCGACAATTTTTTTTGCACTTTATTTCCACCATTAGCTGGCATCACTAATTTCTACATTTTTTTTTTACATTATTTCCACCATTAGCTGGCATCACTAATAATTTCTACAAACTTTTTTGTACATTATTTCCACCATTAGCTGGCGTCACTAATAATTTCTACACATTTTTTGTACATTATTTCCACCATTAGCTGGCATCACTAATAAATTCTACAAATTTTTTTTGTACATTATTTCCACCATTAGCTGGCGTCACTAATAATTTCTACACATTTTTTGTACATTATTTCCACCATTAGCTGGCATCACTAATAAATTCTACAAATTTTTTTTGTACATTATTTCCACCATTAGCTGGCGTCACTAATAATTTCCACAATTTTTGTTTGTACATTATTTCCACCATAACCTGGCTTCACTAATAATTTCTACTAATTTTTTTTCGTACATTATTTCCACCATTAGCTGGCGTCACTAATAATTTCTACAAATTTTTTTTTGGACATTATTTCCACCATTAGCTGGCGTCACTAATAATTTCTACAATTTTTTTGTGCATTATTTCCACCATTAGCTAGTATCACTAATAATTTCTACAATTTTTTTGTACATTATTTCCACCATTAGCTGGTGTCACTAATAATTTCTACAATTTTTTTGTACATTATTTCCACCATTAGCTAGTGTCACTAATAATTTCTACAATTTTTTTGTACTTTATTTCCACCATTAGCTAATGTCACTAATAATTTCGCCAATTTTTTTGTACATTATTAGTGTCCCTAATCTTATACAGTTTCCAGCGTTTGACTCTTTAGCAATTGCAAAACTACAACTCTCAACATGGCCTGACACAGCAGGACACTCAATCAAGGAGACTACCGTGAGCAAGTACTTAGAAAGCTGTAACTGGTGCTGGAAAATATAGTCACACGATGCTAACGCGTTTATGTCAGATCATGTAGACTGTTGTGGTTTTGCAATAGCTGGGATACCAAAGATTGGAGATCACGATCTACCTAGAAACAGGAGTGTAACTTGAGGGGGTGCAGAGGGTGCAGTCACACCGGGGTCCAGGAGCCTTAGGGGACCCAAATCAGTATTGAGTTTGAAGTTTCCATCTGGCCCATAAACCAAGGAGACCCTCAGATTACCAGAACCACACTAAAGTAGATTAAACTACTTAGCACCCGTAACCATCACTATCAAGAATTTGCTGTAAGGATATGGTAGGGGGCCCCGGACAAAGGATTGCACCGAAGCCCACAAGACTTTATTTACGCCACTGCGTAGAAAATATTCTATATGTAGTATGTTTCAGTGCTTGAAGTCACACAGATATCATTGATCAACCAAGGATTCGGCCCCCACTGCAGTTTATCTACTTATGTAAGACTAGAAGGAAGCTTTTAAGTTGCAAAATGTGGGCAATGAAAAGTGAAATCCTGGTTCAAATGGCCATCTATGATTCCTTCCAGAAGGCAATTGCAACACACCACATGTTTCTATTTATATCCCTCCGTAAAGTGAGTCTGTCATTGGTTATACAACTAATCCCAGCACCTTGTAAAGGTCATTCTAGAGTTAACAATTCTCCCTCTTATTTAGGATAGGAGCTCCATTGTCAATAAATCACCATAGTACTCATATACAAATGAGGGACTAGTGGATTATTCCATTTAGAAAAAGGGGAGATCTAATCCAAATGTAGAAATACGTGAAGGGACAGCACAAGGACCTGTCCTATGATCTTTTTATTCCTAGGTCGGTGACAGTGACAAGGGGACATTCCCTAAACCTAGAGGAGAGAACATTTAACCAGCATCATAGATAGGTATACGTTACTGTAAGAACAGCGAGGCTATGGAACTCAAGGTGACGGTGGATTCATTGTGCAAGTTCGGTAAGGAACTTGGCACCTCTCTTGAAAGGAAAAATATTACAGGTTATGGGTTTTACATTTTTGGAGATAACCATTTGATCCAGGATTTTATACTGATTTCCATATCTGGAGTTGCGAAGGAGTTTTTTTTTTTTTTCCCTGGATCAACACTGCAAGGTTATAGGCTGGACTTCATGGACCTGTGTCTTCATCCAATCTACTACTAGGTTATGTTAATGGATTATCAAAAGTGGACGAGTGGTGACTGGGCTAGAAAAAGCCAATGCTCTCTCATGGGTAAGTCCAGTTTACGGTGGTGTGAGGAGGACACGGAAAGGTATTCTGTATTACAAAGAGCCCTGACCTAATGATGAGCAGTTTTACTAGACTGAAGGGAAAATACATCACACGCAACTATACTGGATGCTTATAAGGATGTGAGATGTTCCGCAGAGCTCTGAATGAATTGAATAGCAAGTCTTAGGCCGGGCTCAGATCTGTAATTGGGTCTCGGGATGAAATCTGTTTTTGAAACAGTCTCAAAATCCTCAAAATCCGATTTTAAATACATTGATTTCAATGGGTTGTAAAAACTATCCGCAAGTGTGCGTCTGGAGCATTTACGTCTGATATGTGCTCTCTTGAATGGACAGAAAAGTTGTACTGTTTTTCCATTCAAAAAATAACAATTCCAGACGGACAACAACCAGTTTTTGGGGGTTTTTTTTAACATTGAGATCTATGGAAAATGGATTACAAATGGATAACAATCTGTTTGTGTCTGTTTTGCAATCCGTTTTTTTATCTGTACATTCTAAGGGACCTTTAACACGGCGTAAATGCTCGGCTCATTCTGAGCCGTACACGCGAGCGCTTCTAAACACTTCCCATTCACTTCAATGGGAGCGCGCATAAAGCCGGCTTTACAAGCGCTCCCATTGAAGTGAATGGGAAGTGTTTAGAAGCGTTCGCGTGTATGGCTCGGAATTAGCCGAGCGCTTACGATGTGTTAAGAGTCCCTCAGAATGACATAAACTAACACAAACAGTCTATTTTTTTTATTGGACACCCATTGACTAAACGTCTAAAAAGATAGATTCGAATATCCACTATACAGTCCTATGAAAAAGTTTGGGCACCCCTATTAATTTTAATCATTTTTAGTTCTAAATATTTTGGTATTTGCAACAGCCATTTCAGTTTGATATATCTAATAACTGATGGACACAGTAATATTTCAGGATTGAAATGAGGTTTATTGTACTAACAGAAAATGCGCAATATGCATTAAACCAAAATTTGACCGGTGCAAAAGTATGGGCACCTCAACAGAAAAGTGACATTAATATTTAGTACATCCTCCTTTTGCAAAGATAACAGCCTCTAGTCGCTTCCTGTAGCTTTTAATCAGTTCCTGGATCCTGGATAAAGGTATTTTGGACAAACAATTCAAGTTCAGTTAAGTTAGATGGTCGCCGAGCATGGACAGCCCGCTTCAAATCATCCCACAGATGTTCAATGATATTCAGGTCTGGGGACTGGGATGGCCATTCCAGAACATTGTAATTGTTCCTCTGCATGAATGCCTGAGGATTTGGAGCAGTGTTTTGGATCATTGTCTTGCTGAAATATCCATCCCCGGCGTTACTTCAACTTCGTCACTGATTCTTGAACATTATTCTCAAGAATCTGCTGATACTGAGTGGAATCCATGCGACCCTCAACTTTACCAAGATTCCCGATGCCGGCATTGGCCACACAGCCGCAAAGCATAATGGAACCTCCACCAAATTTTACAGTGGGTAGCATGTGTTTTTCTTGGAATGCTGTTTCTTTTTGGACGCCATGCATAACGCCTTTTTTTATAACCAAACAACTCAATTTTTGTTTCCAAAATGAAGCTGCCTTGTCCAAATGTGCTTTTTCATACCTCAGGCGACTCTATTTGTGGCGTACGTGCAGAAACGGCTTCTTTCTCATCACTCTCCCATACAGCTTCTATTTGTGCAAAGTGCGCTGTATTGTTGACCGATGCACAGTGACACCATCTGCAGCAAGATGATGCTGCAGCTCTTTGGAGGTGGTCTGTGGATTGTCCTTGACTGTTCTCACCATTCTTCTTCTCTGCCTTTCTGATATTTTTCTTGGCCTGCCACTTCTGGGCTTAACAAGAACTGTCCCTGTGGTCTTCCATTTCCTTACTATGTTCCTCACAGTGGAAACTGACAGGTTAAATCTCTGAGACAACGTTTTGTATCCTTCCCCTGAACAACTATGTTGAACAATCTTTGTTTTCAGATCATTTGAGAGCGGGCTGTCCATGTTCGGCGACCATCAAACTTAACTGAACTTGAATTGTTTTGTAGAAAGAAATGGTCCAAAATACCTTCATCCAGGATCCAGGAACTGATTAAAAGCTACAGGAAGCGACTAGAGGCTGTTATCTTTGCAAAAGGAGGATGTACTAAATATTAATGTCACTTTTCTGTTGAGGTGCCCATATTTTTGCACCGGTCAAATTTTGGTTTAATGCATATTGCGCATTTTCTGTTAGTACAATAAACCTCATTTCAATCCTGAAATATTACTGTGTCCATCAGTTATTAGATATATCAAACTGAAATGGCTGTTGCAAACACCAAAATATTTAGAACTAAAAATGATTAAGATTAATAGGGGTGCCCAAACTTTTTCATAGGACTGTATAAGAGGGCACTTGCACCCATGTCCACCAGCCGGGTCTCCATCCTATTCCCCGGGGAAACTGGATAGGGATTTGTAGAATGGGAGGAAATCCACGCAAACACGGGGAGAACATACAAACTCTTTGCAGATATTGTTCCTGGCGGGATTCGAGCCCAGGACTCCAGCGCTACAAGGCTACAGTGCTAACCACTGAGCCACCATGTTGCCCCTCAATGGGTTCCAAAAGCAAACCGCTGGTGTCCATATACAACCTCTCTGCGGGAAACCGTTTTTTTTTTTACCGGACACAAAGTCGGACATGCTTTTTGTCAGTGCAAAGAAAGCGGTTTCCCCGTGTAGAGGCTGCATACAGACAGCGGCGGTTTTATAACCCATTGAAATTAATGGACTTTAAAAATGACCGCCAGGAAGCCGTTCCCTATGCAGTTTCTATGGGGAATAGGACGGAGACCCGGAGGGTAGACACGGGTGCAAGTGTGAACACCCCCTAATTGTTTGGAATCCAGGGGCAGATGTGAACCTAACTGGGTTGCAGTGATCTGCAAAGTAAACGTGCTCGAAGAATGTATATGATTTGTAGATTTTATTATGAGTTGGGAATATTATAAGTGTAGCTACATTGATACTCTACGTATTAGGAGCGGAGCCGTTCAGAAATGCAGATGATTTCAGTATAAGTAGCAGCAGACAAGAAGCTCTGTAGGGTTATATATATATATATATATATATATATATATATATATATACATACATACATATATATATATATACATACAGTATATTTACATAAGTATATTTAGCACCAAGTAAGAGCCCTAGAGTTGCACATATGGAGATTTATGTTCCAATCGCTGGAATTGTTACAATACGGTATTTTTATTGTCTTACCGATACATTAAAACTGTTGCGACCATGATAATGATTTCTGGCTTCATACTACTGTTTTACTTTACCACCTGTGGAGTGGAGGGAAAACCGGTAGGATGACAAATACAATAAGCTACAGGCTGCCAAGTCAAACACAAGAGATGACGGAAGGAACCTTCAGACGTTCTAACACTGCCCACAATGATGATGATGATGGATTCAAGTGGAAAGTGCTCAGTTTTACTGTAATGGACTGTTACACTGTAGTGTGAATCTCGTCTTATTATTTTATGCTGCTATTTGTGATTTCTCATTTAATACTTGTAGTGCAACGACTGTTATATTAGTATAATGTACAGGGCTGATATAACAGCGTTTAATAGGACTGGAAGACGTCATTGTAGGGGCCATGTTTGTCCACTAAGCCATGACGGGAGTGTGTGATGTGAGATAAGTACTATAATCCTAATCTTAGGTCTGGTTCACGACTGCGTTACGTATTCCGTTCGGGAGTCCACTTGGAGACTTACACCTTTAAGTTGTTGGATCTGCTAGACCCAGAGCTGGGGAGCTTTGATGGGCATGGGATTTGAGGATGAGTTCCTGATGCTGTCCAGTAATGGTATCTGAGTGCTCGCTAGTCATGTTATAGCGATATAATTTATATATGGTGCTATTTAGGCATGTTATGGTGGTGTTATTTAGTCACAGTATGATGGTGCAATCCATTCATTATATAATGTTATCTAGACATAATATCGTGATATTGTTTGTCTGTACTGTGATTGTGTTATTCAGTTTCTGTGTAATGGTATAATTTAGTTATAGTATGATGGTGGTATTATTCAGTCACTATAGTGTTTTCCAATCATGGTATGGTGAAATCATCCAGTCACAGTATAAAGGTGTTATCCAGTCACTGTAAAACGGTATCATTTAGTTATAGTATGGTGGTGGTGGTATTATTTAGTCACTGTATAACGGTATCATTTAGTTATACTATGGTGGTGGTATTAGTCAGTCATTATGGTGTTTTCCAATCATGGTATGGTGGAATCATCCAGTCACTGTATAACGGTATCATTTAGTTATACTATGGTGGTGGTATTAGTCAGTCACTGTGGTGTTTTCCAAATATGTTATGGTGGAATCATCCAGTCACTGTATAACGGTATCATTTAGTTATAGTATGGTGGTGGTATTATTCAGTCACTGTATAACGGTATCATTTAGTTATACTATGGTGGTGGTATTAGTCAGTCACTGAATAACGGTATCATTTAGTTATAGTATGGTGGTGGTATTATTCAGTCACTGTATAACGGTATCATTTATTTATACTATGGTGGTGGTATTAGTCAGTCACTATGGTGTATTCCAATCATGGTATGGTGGAATCATCCAATCACTGTATAACGGTATCATTTAGTTATACTATGGTGGTGGTATTAGTCAGTCACTGAATAACGGTATCATTTAGTTATAGTATGGTGGTGGTATTATTCAGTCACTGTATAACGGTATCATTTATTTATACTATGGTGGTGGTATTAGTCAGTCACTATGGTGTTTTCCAATCATGGTATGGTGGAATCATCCAGTCACTGTATAACGGTATCATTTAGTTATAGTATGGTGGTGGTATTATTCAGTCACTGTATAATGGTATCATTTAGTTATACTATGGTGGTGGTATTATTGAGTCACTGTATAATGGTATCATTTAGTTATACTATGGTGGTGGTATTAGTCAGTCACTGTATAACGGTATCATTTAGTTATACTATGGTGGTGGTATTATTCAGTCACTGTATAACGGTATCATTTAGTTATACTATAGTGGTGGTATTAGTTAGTCTCTATGTTGTTTTCCAATCATGGTATGGTGGAATCATCCAATCACAGTATAAAGGATTTATCTGGCCAATGTATGATGGTAATTTAGTTGATATACTTATTAGTATTTGGGGCAATGTTAATCTATGTATATAGATTTCAGACTTTGGTACGGCATGGCAATCCCTGTAGTCTCCAGTAGATTTCCCAGCCTTGCTCTATCAGCATTCTACAGCCCTTCTGTTTCTAATAGACATCCACACAATAAAGTGCGTGACTGTCTATTTGAATAATTGCAGACAATTTTACTACATTCTGGGAACCATTAAAAAATTACTGGCTTTCGCTTGATGCTAGCAGCCGACTCTCCCCCATTTTTCACTCCTTTTTTTTTTATCCTTTTTTCTTTCTTTGTGTTTTATGTTTCGTCACAGTCTCAGCCCACTATTTACACTGGAATCGCAGTTATAACAATATGTCATTGGGCGTCTTGGTTTCATTCATTTAGTCTTTCTTCTGTTTATTTCATCAGTCGCTCACTTTGAAGTCTAATTACACAGCGTTTCAATTGTTATTAAATGTATTTGATACTTTATTAATTTCATGGTTTTATTGGCTTTAATTAATTCATAATTGAAGGCAAAAATGTCAATATGAACAATTACGTATAAAAGAAATGTGCAGAAATGTTACCATCTGGAGCATCTAGATCATAGCCACAGGATCGGCTGCATATGCATTGCTCTCTCTGTTGACTGCTTAACCTTGGTTCACATCTGCGACCGGTATTCCATTCACGGAGTCCACTTGGGGACGCCCCCTGAACAAACTACCGAACGGATTTGCAAGAGGTGTGCAGTGAAAGCACAGGGACCCCATAGACTATAATGGGGTCAGTGTGGCTTCTGCACGGTCTCCGCATGAGTCACGCGGACAGGAATGTAGATTTGTGATACTTTCTTGTCCGCAGGTTCCCTGCGGAGATCTCGCAGCAAGCACATGGACCCCATTATAGTCTATGGGGTCTGTGTGCTTTCACTGTACACCACTTGCCAATGCATTTGGCAGTCTGTTCAGGGGGGGTCCCCATGTGGACTCCCCGAATGGATTACCAACGCAGATGTGAATGAGGCCTTAGAGAAGGAAGAGAATGGTCATGCTTCGGAGTTTTAATTTTATTATTCTCTATTAACTTGCTTGGACATGCCTTAGCTTGTGTGGAGAACATGAATAGCCCACACTTACTTCTGCTCGATGCAATCCTAGGTCTGGCTCAAAAAAAAAAAAAAAAACACAGCAAAACTTGCAACAAAAAAAAGCAATGTGAGGATTCAGCTTGAGGCTAGGGCCTCACGGGACATGCTGCAGTCAAAAAGCTCTTCGGGAAAAACATGGTGGCAACGCATCGCGGTTCTTCCCACAGCATTTAAACAGAAAGTTCGCAGAGTTTTCCTCCGCGGACGTTCTGTTACAATTATATCTATGGGAAAACCACTGATGTTTCCATAGATATAATTGACATGCTGCAATTTCCAAAACCACGCCGGTTTTGGAAATTGTGGCATGTCCGCACCACGGTTTTTACCGCAAAGTGGGCATGGGATTCGCTAGAATCCCAACCACTTTGCACTTACTGTAAAACGCCGCGATTTTTCCAACATGAGCAAATTGCGGCGTTTCCGTCCTGTGGGGGCCCGGTCTTAAAGGGACTTTCCAAACAAAGTTGTTTTACTCTGTTATACTTAGTCAGGTGCCGGAGAGGGTGGAGCATGACAAAGACAAAAAAAAAAAAGCACCAAGGAGAGGATCTCTGTGTCGTGCTCCATTCATCTCCACGTATAACACAAGGAATGAGCTTTGCCTGGAGTGTCCCTTTAAGAAGTGAAATCAGATTATGAATATTATAGAGTCAGTGAATAGCGTATTTGTGAGCAAGCTGTCATCACTCCTGGGTGACTCACCTGATATTTCAGGTTTATTTATTCCTCATGTATGTATGTTGATTCAGTAGTGTGGATACTATGGGATTAGTGTGTAGTTATTAATGTTTGTCTGCAATCTGCCTACTCACACAAGCCAGGAGAACATTTGCTTTACTTAGAAGATACTTTAGACTAGAAAATTGACCTCAGATGGATAACGCTAGTGTGTAAGGGCTCGTTCACATCTGCGCCCGGACTCCGTTCTGCAGATTTCCGTCTCATCATAGACTCCGTATGTCATATAGAAAGATTTCTTCTTTAATAAAAAATAATAATAATACAAAGAAGGAAACTCCCTGTCTGATCCTGAGCGTCTGGCTGCAGCTGCTTGCAGATTGCTCAGATCTGGATGGGATCCCAGTAGATGTGTAAGCTGATTGGCTAAAAGTAGAAAGAAGCAGAGGATGGCCCCTGGGAAAGCGCTCCGAGCTCAAATCCTTAGAAATGCATTTGATACTTCACTGATATGCTCATTCAATGCACCGTGCGGGTGCTGCTGGACTGTGTGAATTAGCGTTTAGTAATCCCAGAATGCCAACGGCAGTGACACAGTAAGAACATAGAGGGAGCAAATCTTTCCAGGCAGCCGGACTCATTGATATGCCCAGGCTTAGCTCACCAGTATTTATAGGCCTACCTGGCAGTTTTTTCAATGTCCATACACTGTGCTTGGAGGGGGAAAAAAAAATAAAAAATAAAAAAGCCTCAAAAACCGCTTCACATTCACTTGCAGGAAAATGGTGAGGAATTTGTTGTGGAATTTTGCACGTTGGAAAAAAAAAAGCCTCCCATTGATCTCAATGGGTTCTGCTAGCTTTTTTTTCCGCTAATGAAAAAATTTTTGGCAAGGATTTTGGCGCTGAAAATCCACGTGAAAAAAAGCCTCCCATTGACTTCAGTGGGTTCCTTTTTCTCATGACATGGGACAGTCCATCAAGAGGGGCTATAGATCTGAGAGAGGAGAGGGATTGAGGGAGGGGGTCTTAGACAGTGAGAGTAAGATATAACAATAACACACAGATAATATACAGTGTCGGGATTCTGGGGAACATAGTGTTAGGAGTAGAGAAGACTTTGATTTACAGTAATTGCTATAGAGAGATAAGAGTCTGTCATGCTGTGTGTCAGTGATGTGCCAGTGTGACTGTGCACCAGCAGATCAATCTCAAAACAGTCAAATTCATTCTGCATTGTGCCCAAGAACAGACAATTCATTCACACCACACATTTTTGACTATTTTTCCCTTGCAAACTTCAAAACCCAACAAAGTTAATTTGTAATCAATTTAATGAATTTTTCTTCTGAGAGTGTTAATGTACATTTAGCCTGTTTTTTTCTCCTTGAAAAACATCCATTGCAATTTTAAAAAGCATTAAAAAAAAGTCCTACAGTGGGGTGTGTTTTTGTATGTTACCATCAGCTACCATTCAGGGTCGGATTGGTTGACTGAGGCACCAGTGAATCCCTACCGGACCCCACCCTATTTTTTTTGAGGGGAGGGACAGTAGAGGTCTGGTAATTGACAGAGGAACGATCGGGGTTGTAGCGGGTGCAAGCATAGAGTGGTATGGGGCCACTGGAGATGGCCGGGCCGGGGTAGCAGTGGTAGCAGTTGCCACAGGGCCTGGGACACTAGGGGGCCCGGTGACAGCTGCTACCGCTGCAGATTTTTTTTTTTTAAATAGGCGATTACCTGCTGGTGTAACTCCACCACGTAACGGGCCCTATTTACTGCAGTGTCGGGGGCTGCCTGAAGATGGAGAGGAGCTGCCTCCTCCACAGTCCATCTTTCAACAGTAGTAAAGCCAGCAATTGCTGCCTTTACTACTGCTCCCAAACAGGGGCCACCTGCTGTCCGGGCCCCTGCTGCCTCCCAGCACTTGCATAGTGACAGCGGGCAGGAGAAACTTCTATCTCCTGCCCGCAGTCCCCAGGCGCTGTGCCGGCATCTATACTAGTAGATTGAAGGACCTGAGACATGACGTCATCAAAGTTCCTTTAATCTACTAACATAGACTGTGTCTTTTGTGGGCGGAGCTACCAGGATTGTACAGGTCAGTGTACAATGGGGGAATGGGTTACAGGCTGTGAGGAAGAGGGGTACATGGGTGTTCAGGCTGTGTGTGAGAAAGTCTGCACCCCCATTCCTTCCTTTCTCACATACAGCCTGCACACCTATGTACCCCTCCTACTCACAGTCTGCACCCCCATTCTGCCCTATGTGAGCAAGAGGGGTACATGGGCACACAGGCTGTGTGTGAGCAAAGAGGGGGAATGGGGGTGCAGGCTGTGTGTGAGAAAGAAGGGGGAATGGGGGTGCAGGCTGTGGGTGAGAGAGTGTGGTGGAATGGGGGGTTCCCCCTCCAGATCACGCTCATGCTCGCACACAGCTTGCACCCCCATTTCCCCTCTTGCTTATACACACCCTGCACCCCACATCACCCTCTTATTCACAAACAGCCTGCATGCCCATGTACCCCTCTTGGAGGGGGCCCCATGTCAAAAGTTCGCCACGGGGCCCCACCATTCCTAGTTACGCCACTGTATGAGTGGACCCCTTTCCAATAGTATCAAGCCCAGGGGAGGAGATTAAATATACAAAATACTTATACTCAACTCTCTTGAGACTCCAGCGGCGCTAAGCATCTTCTTTGGGGCTGTTCCAGCCTGTGACTGTGGTCACACACCCCAGATGTCACTGCTGGGGCCTGTGATTGGGCCCTAGCAGTCACGTGACCACTGGGGCCCATTCAAAGGCCCAGCAGTGATATCTGGGGCATATAACCTCAAGTCGCAGGCAGAAGAGGATGCTGAAGACAGTTGGATGTATCGAAGAAGCCCAGGAGAGGTGAGGTAAGGTGAGTATAAATGTTACATTTTCCATCACTTTCCCTGTGTCTCCAAATATTATACTCTGGAGTGTGAGATGATCCCAGTGTATAATAATAGCTCTAAAGCTAATCAAAGTGCCAAACCTCATGAATAATAGTCACATTTTGTGGGTTCACCTGAAGCAGCACTCTTAGGAACATTTAACACTGTTTGGGCCACTCCAGAGCATATTGTAATGTGTGGGACCACTGCTGAGCATATTATACTGTGTGTGCTCTTCTCAGGAATTGAACCCACTGGGACTTGAACTCTTGACAACCTGGTTATGTTCTGCAGCCTTGACCATTATACTATGGAGAAGCCTGTTTGTTCTGGGCCTTGCTTTAGTCTGATCTTTTGCATTGGAGTAATTGGCATATGGATATCACCTGCTCTGTAGCCAATCACGGTTTAGCCAGTCCCATATAAACCCACAGCTCACTCCATTTCCTGATTATTCTATGTCTGTTCCTTGTTGTCCACTTTACTGGTTCCTGTGTACTAGTCTCTGCAAATATCTGACAATGGCTCATCCACTGCTTCTGTGTGCCAAACTCTGCAAACGTCTGACCACGGTTTCCTCTATGCCGTAGGTACTATTCCTGCATCTCTTTCTGTTTAACTACTGTACTGTTTGCCTCACCAATTGGACTCCAGATCTGATAACTAGTATTGTTACAGGGCTACAGTGACGCATATTACAATGTATGGGTCCCCTTCATTATTTGCATTGCACCCTAACTATATTTTTAGCAGATGTGATGTTATCACAGGTTGTAACTACATTGCATGGTCACTATAAAACATCTGTGCAATGTAAACAGCGAAGGGGGTGAGGGAGCTTGAAAAGCACCAGGGTCCATCAAACAGTTGATCAGCAGGGGCCCTGGGTTTTAGACCCCCACTGATCTCTTAGACTGTTAGATGTTTACCACAGCACGCATCTCCCAGTATTGTTTCCATCCTGGGCGTTGTGCTGCTCGCTCACCATATTCTTGATAACCGCAGTTGTGGGGAGGCCATGCTAATATTAACAATTCCAGGAGCCACACTACTTGCTTACCATTTATAGTGTAAGGAGGATTTAGGTTGTGCACATTGCATTGTTACTGCATGAAGCCACAGAGGTCCTGGAGGTGGGTCCTTCAAAACAAATCCACTGGTGGGCCTTAGACATCCCAGTCCAACACTGCTACTATTCATTTACCTATAGCTATATATGTTGCTATCACTTTGCTATTACCGAGGCTGGGTTCAAGCGCACGGAGCCCTCGGAGCTTCATTCTCGACTTTTTTTGTATTTCCCATTCAGAACAAACCTCTTCAAATCAACCATGAAAAGAATCCTATCTATACTGCTAGTTTATGTGGATTTAAGACTTTTCCTAAATACATTGCTTTATCAAAACTGCTTTGTTTGGTCGCTATCTTAATTTATTCACTTCATTGTTGACACTGTTTCTATGGCCACTGGGCTTATCTGCTCCTTTCCCAAATGACTTAGCTGCCTGCTCTCAGGGGGGAGGGAGGGGCTGACAAGCAAAGGAGCTCCTCAGATAGGGGAGGGGGGAGGTGATTACTGTGCTGTCTATCTTCAGCTTTTCCACTTATCAGCCGGTTTAATTTCATTTGGCTGATAAGGGCTGAGATAAGGAGTCCGTTACCTCTGTATATAATGCAAGCTGACTCAAATACAGCTCTGCTACATCAGTTTCCACATCAGCTTTATACTGTTGTAATGTATTTACAACCAATCCCTCATTACTGACTGCAAACATAGCAGAGCAAGTGAAACCCCGCCCACCAATGTGCCGAGAAATCTAGGAAGTGAAGAGAGTACAGAGCCTGCAGGCTGCAGAACAAGAGTTATGGGAATACCCCTTGTGAGAGAGTGAAGGGTGTGGTCTGGGAAGACAGGTATGTCCCAGCCAGGCAGCTAAAGGGTGTTTGGTAAAAACCCACACCAGGGAGGTCGGCTGACTAATCAGGCCCTAATAACAGTCTGTGCGTGAAGACTAGCAGTGTGGCACCACACTGACAGAGTTGAACTGTCCAGACCAGACCTCCAAAGAAGGTACTGTGCCACCCGTTGTTGTTGCCAAGGTGGTAGACTGGTAGCCAGTCTCCTGTATAGTCAGGGAAAAGTTTCCTTACATTTAAGTTAGTTTCTCAGCCGAGAGAGGTTTTGTTTATCCTGTGGCTTTGCAAAAGCAGTGTATGCATTACATGTGAATAAAGCCTGAACTTGTGTGCAATCCGGTGCCTGCGCTCCTGTTTCCTGCATTGCTACAAGCATCTACCTGAGCGAGCGGTTCCCCACACCCTTTAAACTTTTGATTGATTCAAATCAAAAACCCAAATGTGATTCCAAACTCCAAGGTTTTGTTAATCTCTGACCAGTGGCTGATCTGTAGATTGCAATGGATTATTGTAATTCCTTATAATCACTTTTCCTTTAACAGTCCAGTCCACACAGATGCAACAGTGTAGCATGTAGTTGTATGTTTTATGAATACAGTCAAGTGCATTTATATTGAAATATGAAGTATTTTCTGTGTACACTAAAACAACTAATAAATTCAGTTTTGTTTTGTTTTTTGGCCAATTTAGTGTCCAATTTTGGCACATTTTACTAAGTAAATCTCCCTAAATGGATAACCCAGAGGACATACATTAAGTTCTCTTACTGAAGGGTCCGTTCCTGGCATCCAGATCCTGCTACGTGTGTGTCCTATAGTGATGTACTGACTGCGTGTTATAGGAGGACGGCAGCAGGCAGGTATATCTGCAGTCAAAACTGTGCATAAATCATTGAAAGGCAATAAAACCTGCACATCATTATGGAGACCTGGAAAAATAATGAGGATTTCTAAGACCTAACTCTTGTTTTATGCTTAAGTTGCAAAATGTTCAAATGACTAAGAGTTAGGAAGATACTTAATGGGAAACGTTTGATATGTCAATGCTCCAACGCTGGAGAAAATCGTATTGCATAAGGCAAAAGCATGAACTTCATTCATGTATAGCAATTGTGTGCACATCAAATATTTCTTATGGCAGAGCAGGACAGCAGATATCTCTAGTGGACATGTGAACAGACATGGAAATTGCACATCAGACATTACAGATCATCATAATGGTAATAAGAGAGGATAAGAGTGGAGGACTATTAAAGGCTTGCTCAGGCTCTTGTTATTGGCTGAGGCCTGGTTCACATTGCATATTCAATATTTCATTTGGGGAGAAACAAACGTTGAGGATGCCTCAAACGAAATACAGAACACATTAAAAAGCAGTGCGCCATGAAATCACATGGACCCCATAGATTATAATGGGGTCTGTGTGTTTTAATTCCCTTCTTGAGGGAGCAGAAAAGGACAGAGGCAGGTTGAGGGCACAGGGCCTGCTGCCGGGCCATGCCAACTAAGGGTTCTATCTGATGAACCCACCGACTCCTGGCTGGGGGTGTTTGATGTGACTTGGGATGAAGTCAACCAGTCTACAACCGTTGAGTTGCTTGTCAAGACACAACCGCTTCTTGACACTGGGAGGTCAGGCCTCTGTGAGTGACCCCTGCTGCCAAGGCCCCTTACTCTGCTGCGACCTGTGCTTGTGCCACAAACATTTAGGCCTGCGGCTCTCCCCCCATACATGGCCTGCTGCTTCTCTGTCTAACATACTGTTAATTATTACAGGCACCATAACACTGCATCAGCTTATACAGAGGCACCATAAAGTGGCCTGGGAGAGCTGTGGCTCCAATGTGGTGGTCCACCCTGCCGCAGGAACCATTGCATCACCCAGAGGTGCACGCCTCATTTCAGACAGTCGAGGCTCCACCACCTCAGCCAAAGGAAGCTGTGTGTCCTTCTCATCTGTATGGCATCCAAAGGCTGTTGCTACCTACACATTAAATCGACTTGCCACTCTATGGGCTCGTCATACTGTTGCCCCCACTGCACTCTGCCACTGGGTCACTGTATGGTCTCAAAGGCTGCTGCCACCTCTGCACTGGGTCACTGTATGGCCTTATAAGACTGTCCAAATAAGTTAGGCATGCAGCAGTTCTAAAAGTGAAGCCTGCCATGTGTCATACTCCGTCACTCACTATATTGTTTGCCTATCACAGCAGACTCTCTATGCGTGTTATTACAAGGCACAGTGTTCTACACCATTATACAGGCAGCCAGGAGATAGCAGGTTTTTTTAACGTTGTTCGCTTCAAATCACTTTGAAAAGAATCAAATCTTTTTGTGAAATCCAGAGAAGCGGCCAAATTGAATTTTCCAAAACCTCGCTCATCTCTAATTGTAATCACTAGGGTTGAGTGATCTGGATTGGAAAAGATCAGATTGGCAATCGAGTAAATTTCACAATCTCGATCGGAATTCCGATCACTATCTTTTCCATTGAGGTCAGAGGTTATCTTAAGATCGGCTCAACCCTAAAAGTGACTTTTCCCAGAGAGAAGCATTGACTAGGGTTGAGCAACCGAGATCAGATTCCGATCGGCGATCGAGCAAACTTCACGATCGGGAACGGGATCAGCTGGAAAACGATCGAAAATCGGATTTTAAAATCGATCCTGAAATCTCAAGATCAGCTCAACCCTAGTAATCACTTACATTTATAAATACATCAACCCTTATAAAGTTTTGTTCAATTCCAACAACTCTTGCTGTATTTTTTGTCTCTTCTTTGCAGGACCATTTTAAGATATTACAGTATTTCTGCCTGTAAAATACTGCCCCGAGTTACAATTTATACACTGCAATGTTAGTTTGGTGATACAGTAGGACATTGTATAAATATCAGTTAATACTCATTAGCCATATTTGCTGTCTGCCAGGACAAGTGATTAAACAGCGGGGAGGAAGATTAACAGTTCCTACAGTGTTAAGCTTTTCTTATCTCCTAGAACATACTTGTCATTCTATACATTAGTGAAGATTTATGTTGGAATACCCCTAGGACTACGTGGAAACAGAAAAATATACTGTATCATTATTATCAGGAACAATAACAAGCGCTAGTGATTGGCTGAGCCGCCATTCCTGTGTGCCGAGAGGTGCCAGGAGGTAGAGACCAGCAAGGGTCCCAAACAGCATTGGAACGGAGCAGCAAGAATTGATAAGATTACTGCTCCTTTTTTTTTTTTTTTTCTATTTTCTCATTTTGAGCCTTTGACACAATTTTCACCCAGCAGAAAGCTTCAGTAGGTTACGATAACTAACCTAATAAAGTTGCATATAGCCCTTTAAGGACACGGATTGTTTATCCTTTATAAGGCTAAGACCCCCACGTAGCGTCCAACAGCAAAAAATGGTTGTGGAATATCATAGCAGGAGTTCTGTGGGGGGTAGAGGGGCACGTTACAAAATTATCTTCGCTGAAGCAGCTGTTTCATAAGTTCACTGACATGTCACGCTCCACCATAAAACACTTCTGTTTGGGAGGATTCTGGTTTTAGGCTACTTAGCTTTCACAACTTCTGCTGCCGAGGCCCATCTAAAAGCTGATTGACAATATGTGAATAACTATGGTGTTAGTTTAGTCTAGTCTGTTCATTATACTCGGAAGGAGGTTCAGAACTTCGGGTATAATGATCGGAGGGCTAGGAGATGTGAGGGAACATAAAAAGAAGTTATTTGCCTTTCCTGGGTTCCAGAAGGCTTTGGCCCAACTTGGTGACATCTTGTGGGCTGGGCTTGCTTCCTTATTCGTCGCAGGGCTGGCTCACATGACATCCCATACATCATTGAAGACCCCCAGAGTATAATTGTTCATGGGTGGTCCACTATGGGGCATAATACTGTGTGCAAGGGCCACTGTGGTGCATAATAATTTGTGCAATGGAGGGAGGACAGGGCCTTAAGGGACACCTTTATCCTACAAGGGGTCCCCCCCAGATCCCCTTATATACCTACTGAACCTTTTTGTTTACAATTGATCCACTTTATCCTTTGTGAAAACCTTCAATAATTAGTTGGATAAAAAAAATACTGTGTAGGGGCCACTGTGGGGCATAATACTGTGTCCTGGGGCCACTATGGGCCATAATACTGTGTGCAGGGGCCACTGTGGGGCATAATGATGCATGCAGGGGCCACTGTGGGGTATAATGATGCGTGCAGGGGCCACTGTGGGGCAGAATGGTGTGTGCAAGGGCCACTGTAAGGCAGAATGGTGTGTGCAGGAATGTGGGGAAGTCAGTTGGGGTCTTCGACGGGGTGGGGGGAGTCGTTCAGGGTCGTCATGCCATGTCAAATGTTTGCCTTGTGGCCCTGCCATTTCTAGTTACACCACTACCTGTCAGTATATTTGAAGCTGAAGTACTTTAGTATGGGGGATGCACAGGAGAAATCTTGGAGGCGGTTGTGTGAGGAACGGAAGAGAGCAGAGCGGAGTAGTAGGTCACTGGAGGATCTGAGGTTATGCGTGGGCCGGTAGCGGGCAGGTTTCCAAATCATGCAATGGTAACCAAATTGGCACTGTAGCCTTGCAGCACTGGAATCCTAGACAACATCTGCAAGGAGTCTGTATGTTCTCCTTAGGTTCAGATAGGGTTTTCTCTTGCACTCCAAGGATATACTGATAAGTTTACTGTGAGCCCGACTGGGGACAGTGACACTATCTGTAAAGCTGTGGCCTATGATGGTGCTATATAAGTATTCTGATCACCAATTTTGTCCTAAAGTTTAGTGACCCTATTGTAGTTTGCTGGCGTGGTATCATGATAAATGCTTACAGGTAATATTTCACGTAACAATAGTCATTTGAGCAATTCATTGTCCGGGGCTATAGTAGACCTCATCTTATCATGATGTACATGAGATCTAACTGCACTCATAAAAACCGTGAAAAGGTCATAAAATAGAAGAATAGGAGTCTTCGAACTCTGTAAATCGCTGAAATCCACTTTATCTGCTCTCATAAAACAGTGGAAAGGTCATGTCTGATGGTTGCACAATGCAGGGTCAATAGTTTTACTACAGAATTCTTATTTGCCTTTTGATGTCTGTTTTTCATCTATTGTTAGTTTGTTTGTTTCCATATTATAAAAATAATTCATTTTATAAGTTAAATACCATTGTTTATTGTTGTTAATGTTATATTCGTATTCTGAGAATTGTATAGTGAAAGAAATATGGATATAGATTTAGCGGCGTGATATTTTTCATTGACTCATCTGTGCAGTTAATTATTTTTATTACTTAGAAAACAATGAGAGCTTTTATCATCATCGTTTCTTCGGTCCCAGGCTGTATTCATAGCCATGTGGAAGAATATTCTGGTTACATCATGTTATCACCTGGATAGGGTATAATTGCTTAAAGGGATAGTCCAGGATACACCAAGAATTCACCCTTAAACTAAACTCTCTCCCCAGCTAACTTCTAATTTACTACAATTTAAAAAAAAAAAAAAAAAATCTATAATTACTAGAGATGAGCGAGTACTGTTCGGATCAGCCGATCCAAACAGCACGCTCACATAGAAATGAATGGACGTAGCCGGCACGCGGGGGGTTAAGTGGCCGGCAGACGTCAAAGCGGAAGTACCAGGTGCATCCATTCATTTCTATGGAGCGTGCTGTTCGGATCGGCTGATATCAAAAATATCACGAAAAATATCGGATCGGCTGATCCGAACAGTCCTCGCTCATCTCTAATAATTACCCATATCCTTGGAGCGGTCACATGACCACCCCACGGACACTTTCTGATAATCTGGTGATGTTCCGTTTCACCGCTTCTGAAACAGAATGTCTCCATTACTCTTCCCTCTCTCTTAACCCAAGAGAGCCTTGTCTAGGGGTAGATGTCCTTTCTCACAGCTGGGAGTTCACCCTGGCATATGCTTTTTCTTCACTTCCATTACTTCCAAAGGTTCTGCAAAAGATCATCAAGGAGAATCTAAAGATCATTTTGATAGCCCCAGTATGGCCCAAGAGAGCATGGTTTGGCCTTCTGAACAATCTCAATATAGCGAACCCTCTGGTTCTTCCGTTGGTTCCAGACCACCTACATCAAGGTCCAATATTCCATCCAAACCCTCAAACTTTGGTTGGCAGCCTGGCTTCTCAAATCTCCATCTTGAAGTCTAGAGGACTGTCTGAATCACTTATTCAAACCTTCCAGGTAGGAAAGAAGAGTAAACCATGCTATTTTACAGTAAGGTGTGGAAGAAATTCCTTTCCTGGTGTGACGGTAATGTTCCTAATATTAACTGGCCAAATATAGCGAAAAAAAAAAATTAGATTTCTTACAGGCAGGGCTGGATAAGGGTCTAAAATCTAGTACTCTGAATGTACAAGTATCAGCCCTTAGAAATTATTTTGATTCCGACTTGGCTGACCATCGATTGAGTTAAGTGATTTGTTGCTGGGGCCTGTAGACCTCTCCCAAGGAAGAAGGCTTTATTTCCACAGTGGGTTCTCAACATAGTCCTTAAGAGCCTAACACTTCATCCCTTTGAACCAATTGCTGAGGCCAATATCAGAGAATTTTCCTGGAAAGCGGCTTTTCTGGTTGTCATAACATCTGCCGGAAAAGTTAATGAAATTCAGGCTCTCTATCAGAGAACCTTTTCTAAAAATTTTGTAGGACAGAATAGTGTTCCCTCCTGACCCTACCTTTTCTCCAAAAAGTAGTTTCCGTTTTTTCATGTCTTAGGAGATCATTCTTCCATCATTTTGTCAATATCCATCTGATAGGAGGGAAGAATTATTTCATAGACTAGATGTTCGTAGAACTATCCTTTCTTATCTGAAAGCCTCTTCGGACTATAGAAGGGATCAAAATCTTATTATTCAATATTGTGGCCCTAACAAAGGGAAAAATTATCAAGGAAGTCCCTTGCTAGTTGGGTTAACAATGCTATGTGTAGGGCCTATCTGTGTCAGAGTTTGTCCCCCGAGACCTCTTAAAGCTCGTTCTACCAGAGCCATGTCCGTTTCTTTGGTCTAAAGAGGCATCTGCCCTTTCAGCCCAATTTGTAGAGCAGCTACTTGGTCTTCGGTCTATACTTTTCCCAAACATTATTGTTTGGACCTTTCTCGCATGTCGGACCTCTCCTTTGTTAGGAAGGTCTTGCAGACAATGGTCGCCCCTCAGAGTAGTTATTTGGCATTCCTCCTATGATGCTGTCATGAAGGGCATTTGAGAAAATGTTTTTTGGTAAGCCCTTCATGACAGCACCCTGATTTCCCTCCCATTGACTAGACTATATTTGGTTTAGGTTATGCTAATAATGGTCATCTGAAGATGGAGGAAGGGGAGGAGCGATTTAATCTCGTTTTATTTATTTATTTTCCTGTTTCTAATAGTGGGTGGAGGTACAACTCCTATGGTGCTGTTATGGAGGGCTTACCAGAAACTGAATTACCGGTAAGTACTAATTCTATTTTCCAATATACAGTTTTTGGTTCACATCTTGTTTTTTGGCATATACTTTGTTCCCAGATAAGTACTTTTCACTTTTCATCATAGATATTAGGGTACGCATAGCTTAGGAAGGGTGAGAAGCATAGAATATATAAATTCAGAACCTAACCTAGTCAGTATGTAGATACCTAGCCAGAAGCCATCTCTGCTTCTGTGTCAAAGGTAATTTCTGGTCTTGACAACTCCACAATATCTACTGTAGTATCTCAGTTTTGGTAGGTAAATGTTGTCAGGAAGATGTGAATATACTGTATGGCATGCCCTAAAAAGAAATTTATGGGACATTATATGAGGTCCTGGTTCCAATTATGGAAGAGTGGAGCCATATATCATAAGTGTCGGAATCACTGTCCGCATTTAATTGCACTTCATTTACAGCTGTTTGTAATTCTCACCCCCCCCCCCCCCATGTCATAGAACAGAATAAGTTGTAGGTCTGTCTAATTTCTATTAAACACTTCATGTACTAGTAAGTCATTCCCACTACGCGCCCAAGTCTAATGGCTGCAATATGTACATTTATAGTCATCACACTTCTAATAAGTTAAACCGTATTTGCCGCAGTTAATAAAATTATGATTCTGAAAAAAAAAATTCTGCAAAAATATCGGCCATGTACCTGTAATTCAATGACTTTTCAGGTTAAGCTGTTCTGTAAGAAGAGTAACTCTATTTTTGGTCTAATTCTGGAGTTTGTAGTCCTTTCTAAGCCGGTTGGCGGTGACTACCTGTCATATACTGTACACGGTGTACACCATTTTGACAAGCAGACCTGACAGATTTTCAAAAACAGATGTCTGTCAGCCAGGTTATTGTGACCACAACATACGTTTTAATGCATATTTTATCTAGAAGGGTTACAAAACCGCTCAGGAACTGAACGGTCACCATAGCCGCTGGGACTCTGCTATATTATATACTGAAGACTAAGCCTGCCATTGGATATGGGTGAACCTCACGAGAGTCATTAAGTGAATACTCATTAGTTTTTGTTCAGAACTCATTCGGATAGAACCAGAGCTGTTCTTATAATACTATGGGATCTGATGAGACTATAGAGTGTATTAAGAGGAGGTCTAGGGGAGGTGAGGGAAAAATTACGAAAACGTATACTTGCCTTGGTACAGTGGCGTAACTAAAGTCTTGTGGGCCCCGGTGCAATCTTTTGTCCGGGCCCCCTACCTCATGACTACTGCGAATTCTTGATAGTGATGGTAACACAGTTTCTCTAGGTTTTTTTTGTACATTTTATAAAGTACAATTTGACCCACAAATATGAAGCCCTTAAATGTCTCATTGAATAGAAAAATTGAAAAGCAGCCCCCCCCCCCCCCCATCCCCTGCTACTGTAGCCGCCTCCACTTCCTCTTCAGGCTCCAGTGGACTCCATGCACTGCATATCACATCACACTGCTGAGCAGCATCAGGGACCTGGAGGCTGAAGGGGCAACCGTAAGAGGCCATGGACGGGAACTGGGATCAATAAGTGAATAGTGGCCATTACCTACTGGGGTAATCCAGCAGATAGTGGCCTAAAGCCACTGTATGGAGGCCACTTATTGCATAGAGGGCGGCCAATAAAGGAGGCACTTACACTTCTCTGGGGGCCAATAAAGGGGAAGTATACTGTGTAGGGGGTCAGTACATGGGTTGTCATACCATAGGGGTGTGGGGGCAGGCAAGTAAATATACCATGTAGGAGCCGTTAAAGAGAGTATTATACCATGTAGGGGCCAGGAAAGAGTGCTTTAAATTGTGATGACCAGGAAAAAAGGCTTTACACCATGTGGTGTGCAGGAAAGGGTGCAATATACTGTGGGTGGGGGGGCAGTAAAATGACTTCATACGATGTTGTTGGCAGCAAAGTTCTGATCAGTTGGCAAAGCTCTGCTATGGCATTCTGCTGCAGAGGGCTGGAAGAGTGAAGAGGAAGCAGGAGTCCATACTCTTCCTTGACCCCTGAGAACTATAACCCACACACACACACACACACACACACACACACCCTCGAGCAGCTTTAGATCCTTAGTACCTACTGAGAGTTGTAGTTTTTTACTTTTGTCAACCACCATACCATTCTATCTAATGCAGTGATGGCGCCTTCTCTTAACAACTCTTGAGTCCACAATCTCAGCCATTTAACCCATTGGATGTCACTGTCAATACAGATAGTATTATAATATAGAGAAGGGCTGCTTTATCAAGAACACAATTTTCTACCTGCTGGAGTTTGCACCTAATGTATGATGAAGTGCACACGTTGTCATAAATTGGGCACGTCCATTCTGCTAGTATTTATGCCAGAAAAATGGAAGGGCCATGACCCTTTTTTATGGCTTGTACGCCAGTAGCCCTAGACATCTTAGTTCGACACTGGATAAAACAATCACTGAAAGGCTTGGTGGATAGTAAACTTTATTTAGGAATCAGAGTGACGTAACGGCTGCCAAAATAAATAAATTGAGATCCATCAAGAGAGTAATAGATGCTCATGTGTATAATACAGCGTCCCAATACGGAAAGTGAAAAAGCAATGGTTTTCTTGGGTTTTTATTATGCCAGTTAAAGAAATACAGTATGAATTGCAATAAAGATGGGAAATATCCAGATATGTAGGAATAATAGAAGCCTCAAATAAAGGTGTGTGATAATTCATGGATCCATTTGGATTAATTTCATTGTTAGACTTGTAATGTCTTCCACTCTTACTCTAGGCCCACACTAGTATTCGGTGTTCCATTCTTCAGGTCCACTTGTGGACCCAAAGATGGGAAACCTAATCCCCTTAAACAGCAGTTACTCATGGAAAGCTGCGGATCTCAAGCAGGACTTTTCTCTCTGCATTTTTCAAGTGGCATGGGAGACGGAAACCCCCAACAGAGACTGCAAGCTGATGTGAACCTAGTCTTGGATGGAATCACTGAATGCAATAGCCCAGGGAGCCAGTGTTGGATCCTGTTCACCATTGCGCCCTAGGGACTGTGGGGGAGATCACAACTGGCCACAGTGGGGAATGGGGTGGGGTACAGGGATTCACAAAGGCAGCATTATAAAAATACTTTACGGAAAGAGGGGAAAATGCACTGTACTTGCCTCACCTCTCCTGGGTTCCCTTGACAAAATTGCAAAAATCCCTAAGACTCTACGGATCTTGGCATGTTAATTCACCATTTTTCTTATTGCTCAGTCATGAACTTGAACAGTATGTTATTGGGAAGGGTTGCCAGGACCAAGCCTCTTCTTCCTAATGAGATAATCCTTTAATAGTCCCACCACGGGGAGATTCAGTGTGAACACAGTAGCACAGTCTAGGTTTGCAAAGCTCCATCTGAACAAATCGCAAGAGTTTTTGAATAACGTCATTTTGACAGATGAGACCAAAGTGGAGATTAATGCACATGAGTACACTTCTAGAAAACCAAACACAGCATACACTCACAAACACCTTATCACACTGTACTGGATGATTTGGGCTTGATTTACATTTACAGAACCTGTGCATCTGGACAGATCTAAGGATGCCTGTGGTGTACCTGATGGTGGTAATCTTCCCCCATGGCACATCCTAATGGGCTTCAGTGCTCCAGAGTCATATGGGGGTTGAAGTGTGCATAATATTGTCACAAATGAGACTCGGGGGACATGTGGTTAAAGGAAACAGTTCAAATATAACTTTATTAGCAAAAAATAAAATAAAATCCATAAAGGTAGTTCATATCTATTACATATAAAGGTAGTCTGGGGCAATATAACTACTGTATATACTTGTGTATAAGCTGATTTTTTTTTTTTTTTCAGCAGTTTTTGTGCTGAGAAGGCCCCCCTCGGCTTATACTTGAGTCAAGCAACTTTTTTTTTTTTTTTTTTTTTTTTGGGGGGGGGGGGGTGGTCTTTGATGCCTGCGATCAGCGACGCGATTGTATTTAGAGAGCCGGCATCTGCTCTAATAGAACGGCGGATGCCGGGGAGGGTTTTACCAGCAGAGGCTTACAATACTGTGTAAGTGGCCATTTTCCTGTGGCCGGCGGGCATGCGCAGTTGGCTTTGCCTGAGGCCTAGAAGTTTGAAACCAACCCCTGAAAGAAGATGCTGAAGACCTCGTTCTTGAAGAAGATGGAGGTGGTGCTGGAAAGTTCTCTCGCAGCACTGTGGACACCCTTAGTGCTGCTTGAGTGCTGGGGCCCACCCCCAGTGCTGTGAGAGAACTCATTTGCATACCGGCAAAAAAAAAAACGGGATTTTAACCAAACAGCGGGGCGGAAAATGCATCTAAGGGTAGGAGAAGAATAGCCTTTCTTAAGGCTATTCTGTCGCATCAACGGGAAAAAAAGGTTTTTAATGGTAGAATCCCTTTAAGGCACTCTTCTATCTTCTTTTGGCTGAAGGCAGCTTGGTTTTTCTTTGTCTCAGGGCTTTAGTTCAGGAGATTCGGGACCAAGATTATTTTCCAGTCAAAAAAATTCAATACAAACCACAGCTTAAATTGGCTTTAAAACGTAGTGTATGATACTGTTAGGGCTCCTAGGAATCTATCTGTCCAATTACTAGATCTCTAAGGCAAACACAGCTTAAGTTAAAGTCAAGTGGAAATGACATGTATAGTTATGGAAAAACTAATGGTAAGAAATAGACACACAATCTGAGTTTAACTGCACACTGATGTGGCCGGCTGATACACATTTTAACCCTTTTCTGACATCCCCCGTACTATTACGGCGAATGCCGGGTGTGTAACTATGGCGAACACCCGGGAGCCGGGCGGCCGCCATAGCTGCCGAGTGTCTAGTGCTTTACGCAGTAGACAACCGGCGCTAATGGACCGATCGGAGACATTAACTCCGCCTCTGACCACGGCGCCGGAGGTGCCATTTTCCCAGCGGCGCATGGGAGCTGCCATTTTGCCGGTGATCGCCGGCGCCTAGAGCATGCTCCAGGGCTGACGTAATGTTTCCATGACAGCCGGGAGCCTTTCTATTTCTTTTGCAGGCTGGTCTATGCAGCCTGCAAAAGGAATTGATGATTTATTGCAATGCATTAGCATTGTAATGCATTGCATTAGTGATCAGACCCCCTGGGGTTCAAGACCCCTAGGGGGTCTAATAAATGCAAAAAAAATAAATAATCTAAATTATTAAAAATTCAAATCACCCCCCTCCCTTTCCCTAGAACACATAAAAGTAGTTAAATACTGTGAAACACATACATGTTAGGTATCCCTGTGTCCTAAATCGCCCGCTCTACAAATCTATAAAAATATTTTTCCTGTACGGTAAACGCCGTGGCGGGAAAAATAGTCAAAAGTGCCAAACCGCCATTTTTTTCAGCGTTTTGATTCTGATAAAAATTTGAATAACAAGTGATCAAAACGATAACATTTCCCGAAAATGATAGAACTAAAAAGTACACCCAGCCCCGCAAAAAAGTGCCCTATGCATCCCCGTACACGGACGTATAAAAAAAAGTTACGGCTGTCAGAATATGGCGACTTTTAGAAAAAAAAAATTGTAACAGATTTGGATTTTTTTTTAAGGGGTTAAAATGAAATAAAACCATATAAATTTGATATCCCCAAAATCGTACCGAAACACAGAATACAGGGGACATGTCATTTTGGCTGCACAGTGAACGCCGTAAAACCGAAGCCCGTAAGAAAGTCGCAGAAATGCACTTTTTCTTCAAATTCACCCCATTCTGAATTTTTTATCTTTATTTTTTTCCCAGTACATTATACAGAATAATTAATGGTGGCATCATGAAGAAAAATTTGTCCCGCAAAGATTAAGACCTCATATGGCTCTGGAAGCGGAGAAATAAGTTATGGGTTTAGAAGGAGGGGAGTCAAAAACGAAAAACGAAAATCATAAAATGCCATTGGCAGGAAGGGGTTAACGCTTAAAATACTGCAAAATGATCTCTTTTGGAGATTAATGGCCATTGTTATTTAGACAGTTATATTGCAAAAACCAAAATTTTTGTAGAAAAATTAGGCCATTTTGATGACTTGCATGCGTTAGACTTGTTGTTTGGGAGACCCTCTTGTGGCTGAGAGCCTTGTTGAAAAGTGGTGAAGAATTGGCTTTTCAAAGAAAATTTTGTGAAATCAAAATTCATGGACCAGGCCGTAAGGCTTTTCTGGCTGAGAATTGGTAGCTGGGAAACGTGTGGCAGTGGGCATGGAATGATACGAGGGACCAGTCCATAGGACGTGTCTGGCAGAATGGTGGCATTGGTGGTAGCTTTGGCACCATGAGCTTCACTGTGGCATGCATTAATATGATGTACTGGGCCACAGGACATCCATGGCTGAGCGCTATAGTAGTTGTTGGTAGCTGTAACATCATGAGTGACAGTACAGGATGGTGAAGATGAACAGACTTGGATAAAATTAGATTATTGTCAAGGAAAGGGTTAACTGTCTTTTGTATTCCCACAGGCCGCTGCATTTAAACTCGCACAGCACGGAGATTGTCCCTTACTCCATTCAATCTATAACTTCTATCACTTACCTTCCTGTAATTGATTAAATCTGGCAGCTCTCCTATTCGTAAAATGCACTGAGGGAAAAACTGCAGCGGCAACGCATGGTGGTTTTTCTGGCAGCGCTTTTCACAGAAACCAGAGGTTTCCTTGTTGCAATTAGTCCAATAGGGAAACTGCTGGCGTTCCCGTATGTATAATTGACATGCTGCAATTTCCAAAACCGTTTTGTAAATTGCAGTGTATGCGTGGTGCTTATTTTTCTGTAATGTGCAGGTGAGATTCGTTCGGATCCCATACACTTTGCTGTGACTACTGTGCTGTGATAGTTACATCATGGTCTAACTCTATTGCAATTTGTCAGCTTGGCAGCCCTCCGTGCTCTATCATGCAATCCGTCCCTACATCCACCATCCCTGCAATGCCTCAATTTCAAGCCTCAAGCACCTTATATATAGTGTAATGGCATCACCACTGTCAGGTGTCCACCTACCACTGACTATTGTTTGTGAGGTCAGGTGGCTGCAGAACATCACAGTGACTCTCAAGACACACGTCTCTTCTGTATTTTCCTACCCAATACATGTGGCGGATACCATTTTAGTTGGTCCAGGGTGAATCTGCATTTGTTCAGTTTCATTAAAAAAAGAATTTGGAATATTCGGGTGAATCCCAGTCTGAGGCTAATTGGTTTGTCCATCTCGAACTACAAACTTAATATAACCAGTTTTTCTGTGCTCACTAGGATGCTGCTATTAACCCATGGGGTGTACTTGGGTATTCACACTTGGCTTTCTCATTTTGTTAAACAATGAAAAGCTGGACCCTATTTTGTGTTATTCTTTTGAGGTTATATTTTGCTAATTTGAAGACCATCTAAAGAACATAATTTTTTAATTAAATTTTTTTAATCTAATAGTCCTAATTAGTAGTTCCAATGCGTAAAAGCATAACATTGACCAAAGGAGTACTTTGTTTTTCTCATGACTGCAGATGATTTGAACTAGGGATAAGCAAATCAAAGCTGACAACGTGGAATTTGATCTGAATTTCAGGAAATATTCAATTCTTATCGTGAATCGCATTTTTTTTTTTTTTTTTTTTGAAAATGGCTGCTGCACATGTTAGGACATTGGACAAGTAGCCCTGTGATGTCACAGCCTTTTAACCCCTTTACGACTGCCCACAACATCGGTAGCAGGTGTTAGGGCTCGTTCACATCTGCGCCCGGGGTCTCCGTTCTGCAGGTTTCCGTTTCCTGCATAAAACAGAGGCAGGAGACGGAAACCTGCAGGAGTCTCTCACCCATTCAATTGAATGGGTGAGAAAGCTGTCTGGCGGTGAGCGTTTTATGCTCTCCGCTGCAAAACTGGGTTTTGTAATCCGGACACAGTTGGACATGCAGTACTCTGTGTCCAGATTAAAGAAACCGGTTTCGTGGTGGAGAGCCTAAAACGCTCACTGCCGCTCACAGCCAGACCCGGTCTGTGCTTTTACGTCGTCTTGCATGCAGAAGACGGAAAGCACAGAACGGAGACCAGAATGCAGGTGTGAACCTAGCGTCAGTTGTAAATGACTAACATCCTGCTTCATATCCCCCACCTGGATTACAGCTCCGATCAGAGGTTTTACCTTCCCCCAGATGCTGCGGTCATCCAAGTGGTTACACCATGCTATATGTCCCCATCGGCACCCTTGGACTCGGTCGGTCCTGTCGAGGTGAGGAAGTCAGCCTATGTATCTATATAAAGACTGCAATACACGCGTATTACAGTCTATAGTGCTGAACCAGCGATAAGTGAATTGCTGGCTCGGGTCCCCTAGTGGGTCATCACTAAAAACCACAGCAGACTCCATATGCATGTTACAGCAAGGTGCAGTGTTCTATACAGGCTCTCTGCAGCCAGGAAATATATGGTGGTGTGTGTGTTTTTGTTTTTTTTCTGGAATTTGATCGGAAAATTCGGCAAAGCTGCTGAATCGAATTTTTGAAAAAATTCCTAATCTCTAATTTTGAACCTATATGTAGTGGAAAATAACAGATTGATAATCTTGAAGGATGGTTAGAATGTTTTAGTATTTAGTCTGCAACTGGATATTCCTTTGTAGAATTGCAATGTCATACAATTTAGTTGAGGCCAAAACATTGCTGCACCTTGTTATATAATAATTAATATATATTGTGTGTGTGTGTATAATATATATATATATATATATATATATATATATATATATATATATATACTCTTTTATTTATTTATTTTGAAGTTTTTATTACTGAGACAAAACAAACATAAAGCAGCAAAACACCTCTTGTAAACAAGACTAAGGTTGTATCGTGTGCTAGTGAAACATGATCACTAGAAGTGTGGCTATGAAAACACAAAATGTCATTATCAGCAGGAATTGGATAAGTGACTCTCACGCCATACTCACGGCGAATACTTGATGCGTGGTACTGATAGGGAGATGTCTGTCCTGGGGAAAATATGAGAACAGCACAAAATCCCGCTCAGGCTATAAATAATGCCTCATCAAGTTTCCCACTAAGATTCCCCAAGTGCCACACTAAACATCATGTTCCTTTCCAAGACAATAAATCTGTCGCCATGACAAAGTTTAGGTTCTTCTCCAAAATCTGGACTTTAACATTAGTTGACACAACGGTTGCAGTCCACAGGCAGGGGACTAAATAAACTATGCGAAGTGGCATACTGAGGTTTGATAAGCTCCAGCCTAGGTATAGGAATTTTACTTTATTTTACATATCCTATAAACCAATTGCCATGAAAAAGTTTTATCCAGAATGCCGGTATATCAGAGAAGGGTCAACAATATTCGAAAATTGTCTGCAAAGCGTATGGCTGGAACGTTTTTCAGTATCGGGGCAAAAATCTTTTATGTATATGTCATAACAAAGCATTTGTTTCAATTCAATATTACTATATAATAGAAGGTGCACATGTCTGTACTGTGCATATCCTGATGCACTTCGCTACGTTGGGCCATTCTGCTTATAGTGGATAAAAATTAGCCCGTGATCATGTGATGGACACATAGGTGCACAGATGATTAACTAGCTGTTCCCTTGTCTTTCCATCACATGACAATGGACTGCCTATGACGTGACCTTGGTCTGATTTGTAACCACTGAACATAAACTGAATGAATGACAGGAAGCAGAGATCTAGAAAACTATGAGCAATTGATACAGAAAGTATATAGAAAATTCTTTAACATTCCATTAGACATTTATTTTCTGAAATGGGACAAACTCTAAGTGTTCACAAATGGGAGACATGATCTTACTTATGTATTTATTTGTTATATAATTACTTTAATCGATTTTAAAATGATTGTTTTCATTTTCTAAAAGAAATGTTCTATCCACAGTATATAGATCCACCCATTCGTAGATCCACCCATTCGTAGATCCACCCATTCGTAGATCCACCCATTCGTAGATCCCACCACCCATTCATACTGTAGATCCAACCATCCAATTTTGTAATAAAACAATTTCCATAACAAAAAACCCCTGAAATCTCACCAAGAGTCAAGTAAAAATCAATACCTTGTCTGTGACGCAACATATTACCAATACTGAGTACAACACAATACTAGAACAATCTACATTTTTAGTTCAGTTTGAAAACCCATCAATCCCTTGAGGGCCGGGGGCACCATGTGGCATAAACTTTGTGGTTTGGCAGCAGTGTTTCACAGTCCTTGCAAAGTAGATAGTAATGTAGAAAATTCCATCTAAACTTTGCAGAAAAATATGTGCAGTGGAAAAGCTGCTATTTTGCAGCATGTCATTATACCTATGGAAACCCTGGCGGTCCACAGAGTAAACCTTTCTGTGAAAAGCGTTGCAGGAAAAAGCATGATACGTTTTGGCTGTTGCGTGAGGCCTTAGCCTTATGCTGGGTTCACACACTAGTGTCCAGGTTTCCGTCCTTCGGGTCTACATGGGAACCTGACAGACGGAAGCCTGTCCACTTAAAAAGCGGTGTAAGCCAATGGCTGGTAAGGTGTTGGAGG
The DNA here is from genome assembly GCF_031893055.1 of Leptodactylus fuscus. Classification (NCBI taxonomy): domain Eukaryota; kingdom Metazoa; phylum Chordata; class Amphibia; order Anura; family Leptodactylidae; genus Leptodactylus; species Leptodactylus fuscus. The sequence goes on along the minus strand of NC_134275.1, from coordinate 17,373,804 downwards.
GGGTGTACATCTCACCCAGATTGCCATTTTTTGGGAGGCCGCTCTTGATCTTGTAGTTCAATACAGGAGTGTGCTGCACAGGCGTCGGAGGTTGGACCGACACTGAAGACAGAAGAGGCGGGGTTGCAGCTGAAGATGGAGGCGAAAATGGAGAGAGCTCTCTGGCAGCAGTAGGGGTGCCCATCGCTGTTTGAGTGCTGGGGCCCACCCCCATTGCTGCGGAAAACTCATTTGCATACCGGTTAAAACTGGTATTTCTAAGGAACGGCGCTGCAGAGACAATGTCTAAAGTTAAGAGACGAATAGCCTTTCTAATGGCTAGTCTAATGTATAAAGCACAAAAAAAGCGATTTAGTGGTAGAATCCATTTAAATAAAATTACTTACAACTTAATGAAAATTGAATCCATTGCCTTAATGAAGTAAGGTTGTTTGACAAATTGTAAATACTTATGTAATTGCTTTTCTATATTGAATTCCATTGGAACTAAGTCGTGTCATGGAATAGAACTGTTATAAAGATTTATATGTGCAGATTTACATTTGTTATTGGTTGCAGTAAATGAAGTGGTAGAACTAGGGTTGGGATGTAGTGGAAATGGTTATTGTTAGTCTTGATGCTTTTTACACTTCAATTCTAGGTTTATTTTTGGAGACCTGTCAGCTGCTCTAATACAAAGGTGTTAGGTCACATCCCAAACCAGTGACCATTAGATTTTAGTACAACACACACTTGCCTTGTGATTTTTGGATTAAGAAAATGTTACTAAATGCAGGAACTGCTTTATATATATATATATATATATATATATATATATATATACATATATACATACATACATACATACATACATACATACATACATACATACATACTGTGTGTGTGTGTGTGTATTATATATATATATTGTGCCTTTGCCCGTGACTTCGTCAGCATGATCCGCTTATATTTTGCAATTTTCTGCCATCAATGGGTTGCCTGCTCTGGCTCGCCGCTGAACTCCTTCCTCACGCTGTGCCAGTGATTGTTCTGGCAGCTCATTGTTGGCGTCGATGATCCCCCTCAGATCTGCTTAAGGAGAACTCTACTAGATGCCAACTCTTGCTTCATGCATTAGATTTATGCAGTCAATAAATATGTGCATAGCTAAATCGTCCCCCAGTATTTATACCTGTGTATATAGGACCAATTTGAGAAGTAACTAATAGAGATGAGCGAACAGTGTTCTATCGAACTCATGTTCGATCGGATATTAGGCTGTTCGGCATGTTCGAATCGAATCGAACACCGCGTGGTAAAGTGCGCCATTACTCGATTCCCCTCCCACCTTCCCTGGCGCCTTTTTTGCTCCAATAACAGCACAGGGTAGGTGGGACAGGAACTACGACACCGGTGACGTTGAGAAAAGTAGGCAAAACCCATTGGCTGCCGAAAACATGTGACCTCTAATTTAAAAGAACAGCGCCGCCCAGGTTCGCGTCATTCTGAGCTTGCAATTCACCGAGGACGGAGGTTTCCGTCCAGCTAGCTAGGGCTTAGATTCTGGGTAGGCAGGGACAGGCTAGGATAGGAAGGAGAAGACAACCACAACAGCTCTTGTAAGAGCTAAATTCCAGGGAGAAGCTTGTCAGTGTAACGTGGCACTGACTGGCTCAATCGCCGCAACCCAGCTTTCCGCGGATCCTGAATGGAATACACTGTCAGTGTATTCCCGTATACCCGATATATACCCCCGATACCCGTTCCAACGGTGTGCCCCCCCACCTTCACCCCAGAAATACCCTGCAAGTCCCCTAGCAATAGAATTGGGGCTATATACACCCACAATTTTTACTACTGGTATACAGTGCCATTGTCTGACTGGGAATTCAAAGAATATATTGGGGTTATAAATACCCTCATTTCTTGCTACTGCCATATAGTGCCAGTTTCTGACTGGTAATTCAAAGAATATATTGGGGTTACGTGCACCCACAATTTTTACTACTGGTATACAGTGCCATTGTCTGACTGGGAATTCAAAGAATATATTGGGGTTATAAATACCCTCATTTCTTGCTACTGCCATATAGTGCCAGTTTCTGACTGGTAATTCAAAGAATATATTGGGGTTACGTGCACCCACAATTTTTACTACTGGTATACAGTGCCAATTTCTAACTAGGAATTCAAAATGCGCAAGGCTCCCGGAAAGGGACGTGGACGAGGCCGTGGGCGAGGTCGGGGGAATGGTTCTGGGGAGCAAGGTAGCAGTGAAGCCACAGGGCGTCCCGTGCCTACTCCTGTGGGGCAGCAAGCATTGCGCCACTCCACAGTGCCAGGGTTGCTTGCCACATTAACTAAACTGCAGGGTACAAACCTTAGTAGGCCCGAGAACCAGGAACAGGTCTTGCAATGGCTGTCAGAGAACGCTTACAGCACATTGTCCAGCAGCCAGTCAGACTCTGCCTCCTCTCCTCCTATTACCCAACAGTCTTGTCTTCCTTCCTCCCAAAATTCCGAAGCTTTACAGAACAATAACCCAAACTGTCCCTGCTCCCCAGAGCTGTTCTCCGCTCCTTTCATTGTCCCTCAACCTGCCTCTCCACGTCACGATTCCACGAACCTAACAGAGGAGCATCTGTGTCCAGATGCTCAAACACTAGAGTCTCCTCCATCTCCGTTCGATTTGGTGGTGGATGACCAGCAACCCACCCTCATCGACGATGATGTGACGCAGTTGCCGTCAGGGCATCCAGTTGACCGGCGCATTGTGCGGGAGGAGGAGATGAGACAGGAGTTGGAAGAGGAAGTGGTGGATGATGAGGACACTGACCCGACCTGGACAGGGGGGATGTCAAGCGGGGAAAGTAGTGTGGATGTTGAGGCAGGTGCAGCACCAAAAAGGGTAGCTAGAGGCAGAGGCAGAGGTCAGCAGCTTAGGCGAAGCCAGGCCACACCCGGAATCTCCCAAGATGTTCCAGTTCGTACCCAGCCCCGAAAAACTCCCACCTCGAGGGCACGTTTCTCGAAGGTGTGGAGTTTTTTCAAGGAATGCGCCGAGGACAGATATAGTGTTGTCTGCACAATTTGCCTCTCGAAATTGATTAGGGGCTCTGAGAAGAGCAACCTGTCCACCACTTCAATGCGCCGTCATTTGGAATCCAAGCACTGGAATCAGTGGCAGGCAGCAACGGCAGGACAAAGGCCGCCTGCCGTTCACGCCACTGCCACTGCCTCTGCCACTGCCTCTGCCTCTGCCACTGCCACTGCTGACTGTGCTGGCGATGCACTCCAGAGGACGAGCCAGGACACCACTTCATCTGCCTCCGCCACTTTGTTGACTTCTCCCTCATCCTCCCCTGTTCCTGTCTTATCTCCTTCTCCTGCACCATCAAAGGCACCATCAGGCGCTTCTTTACAACAACCCACCATCTCTCAGACATTGGAGCGGCGGCAGAAATACACTGCTAACCACCCACACGCGCAAGCCTTGAACGCCAACATCGCTAAACTGCTGGCCCAGGAGATGTTGGCGTTCCGGCTTGTTGAAACTCCCGCCTTCCTGGACCTGATGGCAACTGCGGCACCTCGCTATGCTGTCCCTAGCCGTCACTACTTCTCCCGGTGTGCCGTCCCCGCCTTGCACCAGCACGTGTCACTCAACATCAGGCGGGCCCTTAGTTCCGCGCTTTGCACAAAGGTCCACTTGACCACCGACGCGTGGACCAGTGCATGCAGACAGGGACGCTACATTTCACTGACGGCACACTGGGTGAATGTAGTTGAGGCTGGGACTGCTTCCCAAACTGGCCCGGTGTACCTCGTCTCCCCGCCTAACATTCCTGGCAGGGACACGAGAAGAACACCCCCCTCCTCCTCCTCCGCCACCGCCTCCTCCTCCGCCACCGCCTCCTCCTCCGCCACCGCCTCCTCCTCCGCTGTTAGATTGACCCCAGCTACGAGTTGGAAACGTTGCAGCACTGGCGTTGGTAGACGTCAGCAGGCTGTGCTGAAGCTGATCAGCTTGGGGGACAGACAGCACACTGCCTCCGAGGTGAGGGATGCCCTCCTCGATGAGACGGCAATATGGTTTGTGCCGCTGCACCTGGGCCCAGGCATGGTCGTTTGTGATAACGGCCGGAACCTGGTAGCAGCTCTGGAGCTTGCCGGACTCCAACATGTTCCATGCCTGGCCCACGTCTTCAACCTAGTGGTGCAACGTTTCCTAAAGAGCTACCCCAATGTTCCAGAGCTACTGGTGAAAGTGCGGCGCATGTGCGCCCACTTTCGCAAGTCGACAGTAGCCGCTGCTAGCTTAAAATCTCTCCAGCAACGCCTGCATGTGCCACAACACCGGCTTTTGTGCGACGTCCCCACACGCTGGAACTCAACGTTTCAGATGTTGAATAGAGTGGTTGAGCAGCAGAGACCTTTGATGGAATACCAGCTACAAAACCCTAGGGTGCCACAAAGTCAGCTGCCTCAGTTTCACATCCATGAGTGGCCATGGATGAGAGACCTTTGTGACATCCTACGGGTCTTTGAGGAGTCCACAAGGAGGGTGAGCTCTGAGGATGCGATGGCGAGCCTTACAATCCCGCTCTTGTGTGTTCTGAGAGAATCCCTGATTGACATCAGGGATAACTCAGATCACACAGAGGAGTTAGGGATAGCATCCGATCCGTCACAGCTGGAGAGTAGGTCCACACATCTGTCCGCTTCACTGCGTTTAATGGAGGAGGAGGAGGAGGAGGAAGAAGAGTTGTCCGATGATGTGATGGTGATACAGGAGGCTTCCGGGCAACTTCGAATCGTCCCATTGTTGCAGCGCGGATGGGTAGACATGGAGGATGAGGAGGAAATGGAGATTGAACTTTCCGGTGGGGCCAGAGGAGTCATGCCAACTAACACTGTGGCAGACATGGCTGAGTTCATGTTGGGGTGCTTTACAACCGACAAGCGTATTGTCAAAATCATGGAGGACAACCAGTACTGGATCTTTGCTATCTTTGACCCCCGGTATAAAAACAACATCTCGTCTTTTATTCCGGTAGAGGGGAGGGCCAATCGCATCAATGCTTGCCACAGGCAATTGGTGCAGAATATGATGGAGATGTTTCCAGCATGTGACGTTGGCGGCAAGGAGGGCAGTTCCTCCAGTAGGCAACCAAGTTCTCACCGGTCCACACAAACGAGGGGCACACTGTCTAAGGTCTGGGACACCTTGATGGCACCCCCTCGCCAAAGTGCCGCCACGGAGGGTCCTAGTGTCACCAGGCGTGAGAAGTATAGGCGCATGTTGCGGGAATACCTTTCCGACCACAGCCCTGTCCTCTCCGACCCCTCTGCGCCCTACACGTATTGGGTGTCGAAGTTGGACCTGTGGCTTGAACTTGCCCTATATGCCTTGGAGGTGCTGTCCTGTCCTGCCGCCAGCGTCCTATCTGAGAGGGTGTTCAGTGCAGCCGGTGGCATCATCACTGACAAGCGCACCCGTCTGTCAGCTGAGAGTGCCGACCGGCTCACTTTGATAAAAATGAACCACCACTGGGTAGAGCCGTCATTTTTGTGCCCACCTGTGTAAAGCACCCCAACATGAAACTCCATGTCTGTACTCAACCTCTCCAATTCCTCCGCATCCTCATACTCATCCACCATAAGCGTTGCACAATTCTGCTAATACTAGGCTCCCTCCACCCTGATTTCCCCCAACTCTGCTGGTTAGAGGCTCCCTTCACCCTGATTTCCACCAACTCTGCTGGTTAGAGGCTCCCTCCACCATGAATTGGTCCAAACTGGGCTGTTTAGCGGCTCCCTCCACCATTAATTGGTCCAAACTGGGCTGGTTAGAGGCTCCCTCCACCATGAATTTGCCAAAACTTGGCTGGTTAGAGGCTCCCTCCACCATGAATTGGTCCAAGCTGGGTTTTTTAGAGGCTCCCTCCACCATGAATTTGCCCAAACTGGGCTGGTTAGAGGCTCCCTCCACCATGATTTGGTCCAAACTGGGCTGGTTAGAGGCTCCCTCCACCATTAATTGGTCCAAACTGGGCTGTTTAGAGGCTCCCTCCACCATGAATTTGCCCAAACTGGGCTGGTTAGAGGCTCCCTCCACCATGAATTGGTCCAAACTGGGCTGGTTAGAGGCTCCCTCCACCATGAATTTCCCAAAACTTGGCTGTTTAGAGGCTCCCTCCACCATTAATTGGTCCAAACTGGGCTGGTTAGAGGCTCCCTCCACCATGAATTTGCCCAAACTGGGTTTTTTAGAGGCTCCCTCCACCATGAATTGGTCCAAACTGGGCTGTTTAGAGGCTCCCTCCACCATGAATTGGTCCAAACTGGGCTGGTTAGAGGCTCCCTCCACCATGAATTTCCCAAAACTTGGCTGTTTAGAGGCTCCCTCCACCATTAATTGGTCCAAACTGGGCTGGTTAGAGGCTCCCTCCACCATGAATTTCCCAAAACTTGGCTGTTTAGAGGCTCCCTCCACCATTAATTGGTCCAAACTGGGCTGGTTAGAGGCTCCCTCCACCATGAATTGGTCCAAACTGGGTTTTTTAGAGGCTCCCTCCACCATGAATTTCCCAAAACTTGGCTGTTTAGAGGCTCCCTCCACCATTAATTGGTCCAAACTGGGCTGGTTAGAGGCTCCCTCCACCATGAATTTCCCAAAACTTGGCTGTTTAGAGGCTCCCTCCACCATTAATTGGTCCAAACTGGGCTGGTTAGAGGCTCCCTCCACCATGAATTTCCCAAAACTTGGCTGTTTAGAGGCTCCCTCCACCATTAATTGGTCCAAACTGGGCTGGTTAGAGGCTCCCTCCACCATGAATTGGTCCAAACTGGGTTTTTTAGAGGCTCCCTCCACCATGAATTTCCCAAAACTTGGCTGTTTAGAGGCTCCCTCCACCATTAATTGGTCCAAACTGGGCTGGTTAGAGGCTCCCTCCACCATGAATTGGTCCAAACTGGGCTGTTTAGAGGCTCCCTCCACCATGAATTTGCCCAAACTGGGCTGGTTAGAGGCTCCCTCCACCATGAATTGGTCCAAACTGGGCTGGTTAGAGGCTCCCTCCACCATGAATTGGTCCAAACTTGGCTGTTTAGAGGCTCCCTCCACCATTAATTGGTCCAAACTGGGCTGGTTAGAGGCTCCCTCCACCATGAATTTGCCCAAACTGGACTGTTTAGAGGCTCCCTCCACCATGAATTGGTCCAAACTGGGTTTTTTAGAGGCTCCCTCCACCATGAATTGGTCCAAACTGGGCTGGTTAGAGGCTCCCTCCACCATGAATTGGTCCAAACTGGGTTTTTTAGAGGCTCCCTCCACCATGAATTTGCCCAAACTGGGCTGGTTAGAGGCTCCCTCCACCATGAATTGGTCCAAACTGGGTTTTTTAGAGGCTCCCTCCACCATGAATTTGCCCAAACTGGGCTGGTTAGAGGCTCCCTCCACCATGAATTGGTCCAAACTGGGTTTTTTAGAGGCTCCCTCCACCATGAATTTGCCCACACTGGGCTGGTTAGAGGCTCCCTCCACCATGAATTGGTCCAAACTGGGGTTTTTAGAGGCTCCCTCCACCATGAATTTGCCCAAACTGGGGTGTTTAGAGGCTCCCTCCACCATGAATTTGCCCAAACTGGGCTGGTTAGAGGCTCAATCCACCCTGATTTTCAAAACAAATGTTGGTGCCAACCTCAACTTACTACAAGGGCCAAATTCACTGCTGGTGACAAGCTCTCCTCACTGCAAGTGCCAAATACACATGTTTCAAGGTGTTTTCCTACTGTCAGAGAGGTGGTATTGAGTGTGTAAAGTGTGTAGTTGTTAGGCTGTGATGTTGGGGTAATAGAGGGTCTTTGGTGTGTTAGATGCCCCCAGACATGCTTCCCCTGCTGTCCCAGTGTCATTCCAGAGGTGTTGGCATCATTTCCTGGGGTGTCATAGTGGACTTGGTGACCCTCCAGACACGGATTTGGGTTTCCCCCTTAACGAGTATCTGTTCCCCATAGACTATAATGGGGTTCGAAACCCATTCGAACACACGAACATTGAGCGGCTGTTCGAATCGAATTTCGAACCTCGAACATTTTAGTGTTCGCTCATCTCTAGTAACTAACTTACCATATACCTTGGATGACTTTTATTTTGATGTACTATTTTTCTCCCTTCTGAATTTTCTTTTGTACATTATAATGCTTTTTAATGTGATTTAATAAATATACAATTTTTTTTTCACATTCATGTTAGTTTGCCTCCTTTTGGCATCTAGTGTAGTTGTTGTATTGGATCTACCCTATTTTGCCCTATATTTGTGTATTGCTTAAGGAGAACTCTGACTTCTGGCTACCTTCATAGATCCAGAGGAGTTGGATAAGCCTAGTATATAGTTGGAACTGGGTCTGAACAAAGAGGATCTACCACCTGGTTGGCCTTGTTGTGTTTCTGGACTGTGGCCACTGCCATAACATTGATCCACTGGGTCATGAAAACCATGTATTGTCCTTGTCCATAGCTGCTGCTCCACAGGTTGATGGTGGCATGCACATTTCCTAAGACTGATCTAGCCAAGGAAAGCCCCCCAGTTCCTGACACTTGGCAATATGAGACAGTTTATCTAGTCAAAGTAATAGAAATGTAGATATCCTCCAATGAGGTTGAGCATATGCACTACTTAAGTGGTACAGCAGTGACTGCATAGCCAACAATGTTGTCAGGTGCATGTTAAGGTACAGAACTTCTGGGTGATAGGGCACATATTGCTGTTTCTTGAACAGACATTTCCTTATGGATGACTGACATTGGTATGGAGGAGGAAAAGGAGAAACTGGTGATGATTATGCTAACAATAACCATGTACTAGGTGTGACTGTAACCTGCCCACAAGGAAGATCAGGGAGAAGGATGGTCTTGCTTAATTTTCCCTTCCAATGCCCCTGCCAATTCTATTATTCCCAAAAATCTATAGATGCATTTTCATAGAAGTAGGAACTATATTTCTTTTTTTTTTTGTTTTGTTTTTTTTAAATGTAGATTGTGAGCCCCACATAGAGCTCACAATGTACATTTTTCCCTATCAGTATGTCTTTTTTTAAATATGGGATGGAAATCCATGCAAACACGGGGAGAACATACAAACTCCTTGCAGATGGGTTTTATGTCCTTGGCGGGATTTGAACACCAGGACTCCAGCGCTGCAAGGCTGCAGTGCTAATCACGGAGCCACCGTGTGGCCCCCGGAACTATATTTCTCTGTACGTTTGTTTCTGCATGGCCACAGCTAATTTTGTGATGTTGCACATGGCCATAGATTTATCATTTGGCAATGTACAAAAAAAAATCACACACACGAGATGACAGTATGTATATACTGCTACCAAATCCAGCAGCACAGGTATCTGCCACTGCTTCTTCTAGGTCTGTCATTAGCAGCCATTTTGGAAGTTGGGGCTGCGTATTGACTAGAATTGTTGCTATTTATCACTGTCACCACCCTCTTTCTCTTATGTCATTGTTTTCCTTACTTTTTTCTGACTCGCCATGGATTTTCTCCTCCATATTTCTCCCTACTTCCCTTACCAGCATAAATACCAGTACCGCACCCCCTGCCATTACTACCTTCACCACCATCAGTCATTTCTTCCTTTTCCAACTCTGCCTCCTCTATTTTCAAAAAATGCTGACTTTTCCCATCCAACTCATCTGAAAGAGGTGGAAAACTCTACTAGGAGAAATGTATTTCTCAACAGGAGGCTGGAAAGATTAGAACTTACTTGACAGTCCATAAAAACCCTGTAGTAAGGAGGAGGATTATACATTAGCTTAACACTCTCTCGGATGCAATATCCTCCTGTGACTGAGATGAACAAGCTATGTAATCAGAAATGCCTTCATTCTCAGGAACTACAACTTTTCTTCGGCTACTAGCAACGCCACCAAAACCAGAACTGGTGTTGCTGTTGCCACTTACATTCTTAATATTAGTACTTGCACAAATGTTTCCATCTGTTTTTTGTGTGTTTTCCCCAGTAATTTTACTGCACTTATTATATAATAGTGATTGGCAACAAATCTGACACTGAGTGTATATCTTTAGTGTTTTTTTTCCATTTGATTCTTCTTCTCCTTTGTATTTTAACTGCACATTATATGTCGCAGCAGCCATTTTAGTAAGGATTTGTAAATGTGGAAGTAAAATGTGAGGAGTCGAAGGAAAGGTAAAGTGGGGATCTATTATAACACTAGTGGCTTACACCTACAGTACAGCTGGTCTGCGGCTTGACTATTATTCCTAGATTATGCCTTAAGTTTCTTTGAAAACCATTTATAGGGAGCTATCTTCCAAAAGGTAACGTAAGAACAAGTTCCTCTTTTCCACCATTTAGATCTTTTTAGACTATTCTATCTGGGTAAAGAATATGCAAATAAGTTCCTATACTGTCTCTTCCTAATCTCACCTAATACTCTCTGATCTTCAAAATTCCAATTACTGATATCTACATGGAGAGAAGATCAATGAATAACTAATGTGGGGTACAAAAACATGGAGTTCAAAATTGTAATGTCTTTTGCAATTGGTTCATATCAAAGGCATACAGGGCATTTTGGACATGTTTGTACACCCATAAGAGATGTCAACAAAATAGTTGCAGACGACAGGTGGCAGCAGTTGACATTCTGAGACGTACCTCACATCCAATCGGGCCATTGAAGAGCACAAGTGACATTACAGTGGAAAAGCTGAGGTATACCTGATGACAGCTCAGTCAAGAGACATCTTAGCAAAATGTTCTGCATTGAGTTAAGAATAAAGTAAGTTAAGTATCAACCTATAAAATTCAGATACTGTAGAATAAGCCCTGGTTAGTCCTGTCTTTTGGACTCACCAATTCCAAGAGACACAGGTAGATTACTATATACACTACTATAACCTGCATGACTCAGGAAACCTCTTTGTACTATTAGTCTGTCCTATTTTAATATTAGCCCGATGAAGTAGAGCTGAATGTGTGTGCTTAGCACACACATTCAGCTCTACTTCATCAGGCTAATAGATGCATTGGCCAATCAGCGCTGGCCAATGCATTCTATTAGCGTGAGCTGAGTTTGCACAGGGGTTCTAGTGCACCCTCGGCTCTGCTACATCAGATGTAGCAGAGCCGAGTGTGCACACTCGGTCCTGCTACATCTGATGCACACTCGGCTCTGCTACACAGGTGTAGCAGAGCCGAGTGTGCATCAGATGTAGCATCATGTGTGCATCAGATGTGTAGTTAAGCAGAACTGGCTCAGCACTGCTAAGTCTCTGCATTCGCATAGGAATGCATTGGCCAGCCTTCGGCCAATCAGCGCTGGCTCTGCCAGAGGAGGCGGAGTCTAAGGTCGGACCTGAATGGAGACTGGTATGGAGCGATCTTAGACTCCGCCTCCTCCAGCAGAGCCAGCGCTGATTGGTCGAGTTCCGTACTCTGGCCAATCAGCGCTGTCCAATGCATTCCTATTGGAAAAAGTTTGTCACAAAAATCACAATTACACACCCGATAGAGCCCCAAAAAGTTATTTTTAATAACATTCCTACCTAAATAAAGGTTATCCCTAGCTATCCCTGCCTGTACAGCTATTCCTGTCTCTTAGTCACAAAGTTCACATTCTCATATGACCCAGATTTGAAATCCACTATTCGTCTAAAATGGAGGTCACCTGATTTCGGCAGCCAATGACTTTTTCCGTTTTTTTTTTTCGATGCCTCCGGTGTCGTAGTTCCTGTCCCACCTCCCCTGCGCTGTTATTGGTGCAAAAAAAGCGCCAGGGAAGGTGGGAGGGGAATCGAATTTTTTTGGAGTTTGCCACGTGATGTTCGAATCGAACACATCGAACAGCCTGATATCCGATCGAACATGTGTTCGATAGAACACTGTTCGCTCATCTCTAATCTTTTCCAATCCCGATCGCTCAACTCTAGTAACCACTTTTTTTTATGCGGATAGGTTTCTGTTCAAGGGTTCCCCAAGCGGACTCCCCGAATGGAAACCCCAACGCAGATGTGAATCAGGCCTAAGATGTCTTCCCTATAGATGGTCAAATCTAAAGATTTAACATGTTATCATGAATGTACAAAGTTCATCAGGCTCAAGATAAATTTGCTACCTCCGTATAATCTTGTGGGTTTTGCCCAAAGTATTAATACATTTATGTAGAACTTATACTTAAAGTTGTGCGGTTTTTTACCATTTGCCAGGTTGTTGCTGTGGTGTATCTGTTTTGCTTGCAGAAAGAAGCTGAGCCAAGCCTGTGTCGTACTTAATGTTGAGCGTATTGTTTCTTTGACAATAGTCATCTTATGTCTTTAATAGAGCTTCTGTCATTTGGACTTGACTAGAGCCACTCTGGCTAGCAAAGTTCAAGGGATCACCAGGTTTTTGAACTTTAACTCTTTATAGGCATCTGGACTTTGCTTCTAGCCCAGTAAAGCAACATGATTTTGATAAGTTAACACAAAGGCATATGATAACTCTCCTGTGTATACATGTGGTTCGCCTCTTATAGGGAAGGTGTGAATTTTAGCTTTTCAAGGGTTTTGATGGCATCTAATCATATTAGGTTGGTTTCATTGGAATTCCTTAAACTGGATGTCAGGTAAGTATGGACATAGCATAACAGGTAATCAATAGAGAAGTCACATTATAAACAATGTGTAGATGTCTGTCTAGACAGGTTTTACTATACCCTTTATGCCACACTTGCCTTAATCCCTGCCACTAAGCCAATCCCGAGGGGAGGCCGATCATTCATTTAGGAGGCCGAGTCAGGGAAAAGATCAGGCCAGTCAATCTGCGTGCTTGGCTCTTAATTGTAATCTGCTTTGCGCTCTTGTCTGTGACAGTTGTTGTTTATGGCGACCTGGTGTGCTATTCTAATGACACCGAGTGTTTACTCTCAACGACTTTGATTCTGACCTTTTCTTCTGGATGTGTCTTTACTGCCTGGTCTGTGTCTTACATCTTGGACTGACTATTCATTCAGCTGCCATTCTGAGACTTTCAGTTCTACAGCTAGTCTTGCTTATTGTACTGTATGTGCTATAAATACGTTTTATGTTAATTAGTACATACAGGGCTGGCTCCAGGCTTTGGCAGGCCCTTGGGGTGACGGTGAGCTTCATGTCAGTCATGTTAGTTGGCACGACTTAATTAAATTCATTAAATGCTGTGATTAATACAGAACATCGTATCTGCTGCTTCTGAATGGACCAAGAGTGACCGCTGAGTTACAAGGGTGATTTACTACCAGCCCCCGGGCAGAACAGATGTACAGTGGACTGATTTCTAAACTTTAGCAAATTAACACAATTGAAACTTCAATTGTTTTTTCTATCACTTACCTTTGGTTCACATCTGCGTTTGGTAATCCATTCGGGGAGTCCGCATGGGGACCCCCCAAACGGAATAGCGAGCATATTTGCAAAGCGGTGTTCAGTGAAAACACACGGACCCCATAGATTAAGTCATGCAGACAGAAAAGTAGATTAAGTACTTTCCTATCCGCATGTTCCCTGCACTAGGCCTTATGTTCCAGCCTGTTCAGCAGGTCAGTACAGAAGTACTATACATCACCTTACTATATATCACAGACGGTCACAGAGGAGAAAGAGGGTGCCAATAGGAGCAAAAGCAAGTTTAGCAAGGAAATAGATTGGCTATAAGGCAGATTTGTTAATAAAATATTAGCTGAACAGTGAGCACCCTTGGCCCAGTAGGCCCCCGCAACAGACCAGGTATACAGGGTGCTGATATCGGTCCTGATTTCACACTGTAGTCACTAGGGTTGAGTGATCGTGTTCGGAAAAAATCAGATTCCGAACGGCGATCGAGAAAATTTTGCGATCGGAATTCCGAACATGATCTTTTTAGGTGGGATTGAGGTTGGTGATTATTTCCCACAATGCTTTGCTACTGGCCAAGCATAGTGTGAAGGCTAACATTGTTAGCTTTTCCCACAGAGTATATGCTCCGCTCATTCTGAGTGGAGTGTATACTCAGTGTGAAGGCTCCGCTGCGGTTCCATAGGAATGAATGGAAGCAGCTGGCACACAGCCTTAACCCCCTGCGCACCGGCTGTGTCCATTCATTCTAATGGGAGACTAGCTAAAATCTCTATTAGCTACTTATCTGTAGAGATGGCTGGTCCGGTGCCCGGTGTTCTCGTTCTTCTTCGCCTCGCTGCCCCCGCCTCCCAGGTTAGTGTTAAAGAGCTAGGAAGAAGTCGGGGCTTGTGGCTTAGAATGTGGGCGGGTACAGGGGGTGGGGAGACGTGACTTCTCCCCTCCCAGTACCCACCCACACTCTCCTAACCTGGGAGGCGGGGGTAGCAAGGCGAAGAAGAACGAGAACACTTGGCACCAGACCAGCCATCTCTGCAGGTAAGTGGACACCAGGGGGAACTAAGTAGCCAGAGGAGACCACAGGACTATCTACAACATAACAAGTCACCAGCATTATAGATGGCACATAAGTGGGGGCACCATTACATATTTTGCAATGGGGCCCAGGAGTTAAATCTCTGCTTGGAGGGCATAAAGGTTTAGTTAGGGTGCATTCACATAGGGCAAAATGGTGCAGATGCCACGCAGATTTTGGAGCAAATCCATGTTAGATTCCGCAAGGGAAAAAAGCCTCCCCATAGAGTTCTAACGCGAATTCCGTGCACATTTGTGCCAAAATCTGCGCGGCATGTGAATGCACCATTAGATTATTTTCATGGATTCCTCTGCAGAGTGTTCAAAGCCAATTCCTTTACCTGTGTTCCTCCTGCTGGCGTCTTACACCTTGTGAAAAGCCTTTTTATTGTACATGTTTTTGGAACTGCGTATTTCAAACAAATCATCCACTCTTCACATATACTGATTTTGCTACTGCTCACACAAGTGAAGGAAGAATTCTAGGAACACAGTATTGGAGTGTGGCAGAGGTTCACAATGAAATTGTTGGACTTATCCTCATTGTGCTGGAAGACAGCTGTCATCAGTTATAATACCTCTGTCATCGAGACTTAGACAGGGTTAGACTTGGATTTCAGACTGAAGTTGCTCTTATTGTAGCTGCTCCGCATCCCAGACTTGCTTATTTTTTTTCTCGCTATCCTTTTTAAGCTTATATGGTGAGATTGGTGACTCTTGCTTTTGGACACCGCTGCCTTCCTAACACAGCCAGAACTCCACATAGGGGAGCAAATGGAACAGAATTCTATACCTACTGCGCACATGTATAGTGAACTATGGAGACACCCAGATAAAATGGAAGTGGTTGCTGAGATCCCCTTACCATTTGTGGCCTATTAGTACAAAGGAGGGGGGAAACATTTGAGGCCAGGTGGCGGCCATCTGCAAAGCCGTCATTTTAGATGCAACTTTACTTTTTTCAATGGAAAGGGGGTCATGTGACATATCAAACACACGGAGAATTGCACAAGAGAAATAAAGGTGCGCTTATTTTAAATGTAGCTTTATTCATTATCATTGTATCTTGTATCCGTTGTTTCAGCTACCCCACATCCTGGATTTTACACGAAGTACACCATAGCCTTCAAATGGCCCCAGGGATAGAAGTCCAAGGGAGTGAGAGCCGGAGACCTTGGTGTAGCCATGCTTAAGGCCCACATGGGTGTATCCATACTTATGGCCCACCCCATATTAATAGTTCCAAGACTTTCATATCATTACAAACTTTGATGCTTAGTTTGACCTTCCATTATACCTTGTGGTTGATAAAATGTATGTTAAATGAATGGATATTTACAGGAAAATGGAAATTTTTTTACCCAAAGAATGCAGAACATGCGGGAATCATTAAAGTGATAAAATACAATTATATACATATTATAAATGAATTGCAAAAAACGCATTTTTGTGTGAAATGTAATGTTTAATAAAACAAAATGCAAAATGAAAACGATCATAAAATAATTCATAGAAAGAGAAGAACAAGACTATACAGTGCAATATACAAATATGTATGAGTGATTGCATTCATTTCATAGGAACGTATGATGCAGAGCTCGCACTTTCATACGTCCCTTGGACTCACCTTTGTTTTAAATTAAACCTTTAAAAGCTAAATTCCTCTTTGTATCCAATATGATTACTGATCTACTTCAACCAATGCTAATCTCAAGGGTGGAAGTGCTTTTACTACCTTATCAACATGTTCTAGCAGCAGTTACATAAGATGTCTCCATATTCATGACATTGATGTGCACAAGAACAAGCAAATTCTACTTGGTCATGTCTAAATAAACAAATGCTTAGTTTATACATTATTGCGATCCCGCGCCAAAATCTGCACGGCATCTGCGCCCTTTTGCTCTCTGTGAGTGCATTAAGATTTTGCTATTGCCTGGCTCCTCATTTCTTTATTCTCTTCCTGACATCCGCCGAAATAGCACAACAGATGCCGGGTGTTTAAAGATGGCCACCAGGTGTCTGCTGTGAAGGCTCCCAAGTCTGTCAGGCAATATGTTCTATTGCAGGCTACTCTATGTAGTCTGCAATAGAACTGCTGGTTTTATGCAATGCATTAGCATTGTAATGCATTGCAGTAGTGATCAGTCCCCCTGGGGTTCAAGACCTCTAGGGCAGGGGTGCTTACACTTTGTCAGCATGTGAGCTACTTTATAACATGACCAAGTCGAAAGATTTACTACCCACTTCTTGTGGGCAGGGGGCTGGGGCGGCCTGTGGGCGGGGCCAGGCAGAGCAGGAGACAGTGGCGTTCTGTGGCCGCCCAGGGATCCCCGATGTCTGCTTGTTCACAGCGCAGGCTGAGAATTATCTCTGGACACTGGCAGGCTGGAGCTGCGGCAGCCCCACCTGCCAGTGTCCGTAGATGACTCTCAGCCTGCGCTGTGAACAAGCAGCACCCCGGCCCCCTCCATCCCTAAGAGCGGCCTGCAAGTGTCCGGAGTGCTTGTTCACAGCGCAGGCTGAGAGTCAACTCTCAGCCTGCACTGTGAACAAGCAGACACCGGGGATCCCTGGCTGCATCCCGCGAACGACCCATACGTCCTTTGTGATCGACCGGTAGATTGTGATCGGCGTATTGGGCACCCCTGGTCTAGGGGGTCTAATAAATGCATTAAAAAATGTTTAAGAAATGAACACCTATAGAACACATATAAAAATACTTAAATACGATGAAACACATAACCATTAGGCATTCTGGTGTCCAAAAAAAACGCCTGCTCTTCAAATCTAGAACAATATTTTTCCCATACAGTAAACACCGTAGTGAGGGGGAAAAAAATCAAAGGTGCAAAACCGCAGTTTTTTCACTGCTTTGCCTCTGATAAAAAGTGATCAAAGCAAAAGGCATTCCCCAAAATGCTATAACTAAAAATTACACCCAGCCCAACAAATGAAGATGCCCTATGCATCCTTGTACATGGAAGTATAAAAAAATTTAAAAAAAATTATGCGGGTCAGAATATGGCGACTTCTAGAAAAAAATAAAATTGGCCACAGTTTTGGATTTTTGTTAAGGGGTTAATATGTAAATAAAACCATATACATTTGGTATCCTTGGAATTGTACCGAAACAAAGAAAACCGATGACCTGTTATTTTGGCTGCACAGTGAACTCTGTAAAAACGAAGCCCGTAAGTTGTACGAATACACTTTTCCTTCAAATCCACCCCATTCTGATTTTTTTTTTTTTTCCAGCTTCCCAGTACATTGCACAGAATAATTGATGGCAGCAGAAAGAGACGCAAACATTAAGACCTCATATGGCTCTGAGAGTAGAAAAATAAAAAACAGATCATTGTCCTGTTGGACATTGTAAGTTGTACCACATGAATGCAGATGTAACATTGTACAATACTAATCTTTCTGTTTCATTATTCATTTTGTTTAAAGCTTCTTGGCATATACGATTCCAGCTCTGCTTAGATTAGTCACGACTCTTGTTGGTAATGGAGCTATAAAATCTATAGCAATCTATTTTTATGGATCTCAATGAATCTAGATACATCGTACTGTATAATCTTGGCTGGCAGTGGTGTGTAGAGATGAGCGAATGCTGTTAGATCGAATATCAGGCCGTTCAAGGTGTTCGATTCCAATCGAATACCACGCGGCGAAAGCAGTAAAAATTTGTATTTGTAGGAAAGGGTCCAGTGTGGAGAAACTTTAAGAGGTGGATAGGTGTTGAAACTGTGCCTGTCCTACACCCATAAGGTAATGTCAGTATTAAAAAGTACTTGGGTTTGCTGAATTTCTAGACTGTGGCTGCTGACACATAAAACATTGACTCAGTGGGTTATGAAAGCTTCCTATTGTCGCTGCCTATAATTGCTCTCCACATACTGATGGTGACATGCACCTTTCCCCAAATGGACATTTACAAAAAGAGGCCTGCATGGCAATATCAAGCATGGACCGCTTTCGTAAAAAGATAAAGGCGGCTAGATAAACTGCAGCAAAATTGAGAAGATGACATCAGTTGGCAAAAAGCACAGGATTCCACTAAGTGATATGGCAGCAACTACACTGCCAGTAACATGTCCAGATTCCAAAACTGGAACCCCTCTAAAATGTCAAGCTGTCCATTACCACAGTCCCTTTAGAGTTCCAGTAGTTGGCAGCTTTGAATCCAGAGTCATTCTTCTTGCTCATATTTGCCAGGGTCATTGGCCTCCCCACCCACTGGGTATGGCCTATATCCAGGGCCATTTTAACACAATGGTAGGCCTGTGCAAGGGTTTCATAAGTGAGCCAAGTTAAACCCCCCCCCACCAGATTCATGTCCGCCCCCCAAAAAACACCCTGGTTGCCCCCTCAGTGTCATGTATCCACCCAAGTTTCCCTCACACTCATGTCCCACTGAGTTTGCCTCCACAGTATCATGTAGCTACACACTGTCATGACCCCCATAATGTCATGTGTGTCCAACCAAGTTCACCCCACACTGTCATGACCTCCTGAGTTTCCCCCACAGTGTCATATCCCCCCAGGTTTCTTCCACAGTTTAATGTCCCCATCAAGTTGCTCACTCAGTGTCATCTTCCACCCACAAGTTGCCCCCACATTTACATGTCCCTCTCCAGGTTACTTCCCCAGTTTCATGTGCCTCACCCCCCTGGTTGCCACAACAAAGTCATGTCTCCCCCCCCACACACACACACACACACATTTCCATAGTTTCATACCACCATCACCCCCACTCCACATGTTGCCTCCACAGTATCATGTCCCCCTACTTCACAAGTTACCCTGATAGTTTCATGTCCCCAACTGTAGATATCAAAGAAACAAAACAAACCTTAATGCTTCCCTTTCACAATTCCTCCATTCACTCCTCTATGGTTCTGGAGTCTGTAAGGAGTAACAAACTTAATGCATCGCTCCTCCTGCTCTCGGGACACCCGCAGCAAAGATAGCGGCTGGGTGATGAAGCAGGAAGTGGACGGCTCCCTACTTCATCACTGGCTTCAACTCATCGGTGTCCTCCAGACACTGATGAGATGGTGCAGCAAGGACCGACTGCCCTATAAATCGGGACAGGAAATACAGCCCCCACTATCCCAAAAGGACCCCCACTACCATAGGTCCCAGTGCAAGTGCACTGTTGACCCTATGGTTAAAGTGGTCGTGCCTAGATCCTTTTTATTACTTGTTCTACACCCCATGTTAACCTTTGATTTTCAGATGGAATAGCAGTATCCATTGTTTACTAAACAGATACAGGTGGTCCAGACAATTGACACCTTTTAGGAGATTTTATTAGATATTTACAGTCAATTTATTCATGTACCGTACAAGCTGTTATCCTAGGACAGGGGTCCGAAACATGTTGTGCTTCCATCATGCATCACTTTGTACCTGAATGACATACAAATATTTGGACCAAGCCAAGAACAATTATCTGTACTCTCCTGAAGGATCTTCTTAGTACCCACAAAATTGTCCATTCATCTTCTGGATTTCTCTAAGGCTATATATGTAGAGGTAAACCATAATCTTAAGATTAAGATAATCCTTTAATAGTCCCACCATGGAGAAATTCAGTGTGCTACAGCAGCATGGATAATACAGTAATATATTACAAGAAAAAAACACATACAAGCTCATAGCAAATAGAAAATATACTAGGAGTCATAGCAACTAAGAAGAAAAGAAAGACTTCAGGATCATTTAGTTCTCTGTGTGGCATAATCTCTGCTTCAACTGATGTTGGTTGTACAGCCTAACCGCAGTTGAGGATGGACCTCAGATAGCTCCTTCTCACACTTGGGGTGAAGCAGTCGGTCACTGACAGTACTGCCCAGTGCTATCACGGTCTCCTACATGGGATGGTAATTGTTCTCCAGCATGGAGCTCACCATGGACAGTATCCTTCTGTCACCCACCACCTGTAGTGGGTCCAGGGAGCTCCCCAGGACAGAGCTGGCCCTTCTAACCAGCCTGTCAAGTCTATTTCTATCCCTGGCTGGTATGCTACTCCCCCAGCAGGCCACACCAAAGAAGATGGCTGAGGCTACCACAGAGTTGTGTTTCAATGATCTAGTCTTACCTGAATTTTCAGTACCTGTTTTTGTAATTCCACGCAACAAAGTTCATTTAAAAAGAAAAGAATAACTAGAAACTATTTGATTTCTCTTGTTGAGTAGATGGCAGATCCATATTGGTGAGCCTTCAATTGCGAATTGGCTCTCTTAAAGAAACTTGAATTGTACAATTGTGGCTAATTCAATCACCATGGCTCATCTTCACATCCAGGAACAGTACATGCCAATCTTGTCATTTCTTCACAAGTTACTATTTGCTCATTGTTTTATTTTTTTTCTCAATTCAAATTTATTTGAATCTTTCTGACAGCATGCTATTTGATTACTAGCCTAGGACTACTAGCATGAGAGATATCTATGGTCGTGTGAATCCAGTATTAATGTACGTGGGGAAAAAATACAAAGCACTAGTACATAGACTGCAGTACAGACAATCTGTTTTTACAATCTTGTAATACTGTATATATTGTAATAATTATACTTCCAATGCAATTTGACCCCACACACACCAAGAACTCTGCCTCCACTTGGGTAACGCCAACCTTCTTGATGATGTTCATCCAATTGGATTTTAGTAGTATGTGATGGAAGTTTTTGTCATACCAGTCCTTGTCCGCCTTTGGATAATGGTCTTTCACCCAGAACAAATCTTTTAAGACTGCCAGGATCTTGACTTTCCCAAATATTGTTGTACACCAAGGAGATTAATTGGTGTTTATGATTCTGATAAGACATCTGTTTATTCCAAGCCAAGTTTTATCTTCCTGGGTATCAATATGCATGTTAATGTCCATAAATATTGTTGCTGTTGCCATCCACATTATTATTGTTAGTACTTGCACAAGTGTTTCTTCATCCCTCTCCTTTTGCTTGTTCCATGCCCTGTGGTTTTTTTTTTTTTTTTTTTGTTTTGTTTTTTTGTGTTTCCATGTTACTGCACACTGATTAATTTTAATACTAATTTGCAACATTATGTCTTATTTGTATTTTTTGTTTTCAAAAAAATATTTAAAGAAAAATGGTAAAACACCAAAAGGATTATCTAGTCTGTGAGAATTAGACCAGAACTTTATCAGTCAGCTTGTTTACAATTACAGTGCCGGCAGTTTGTATCTACTTTGGGTAACCAAAAAATCCCTTAACAAACAGACTCTTCAGGCTGCAAGACTGTTTATTGGGCGAGCGCAAAAAAAAAAAAAAAACTTTTTTTTTTTTTTTTTTTTTTTTAGATTAGCAGGCTGGGAGACACTTTTTATTGGGTGAGCAAAAAAGAAGATTCTAACTCTCTAGTAATAATAGACTATGGCAAGTGTGAGGTTTGAGAGTAGCACAGTATAAGGCATGTCCACCAAGCAGGTTTCCCTTTGTAAATAGCAGATTCTTTGATGGCATCCACCGACAACCGTTCACAGTTGGTAAATGTTCATCTTGTCGTCTACTCTATACCTGTATAGAGGCCCTTGCAAACAGCTAAAATCATTAGGCTTAAGAATAACTCTTTATAAGTTTCCTGTAGGTCTTGTGTCTCCATCCACCCCTCTCTCCTATAGCATTTCGGAAGCTAGCTCCTTGCCTCTCTCTCCTGTTTAGGTCAGCTTGTCAGTGATTACATGACCAATGGAGGCACAATAAGGGATAAGTGTTTGTCAGAACCCCTATGAGCATGAGAACAGGGGCCCCGTATCTTCTCAATAGAATGGTCTCGGTGCAGAAAACGTATCCCCAACTTGTGGAAAGGGAATAATTTCCTCTACTTCTTTCTTGTCCCCATAAAGTTTTGGCTTTTCATTTCAAATTTTGTATCCCTTTCTTCCACAATGTTAAGGTCTCATATTCTCAAATCCAGTAACTTGATATGGAATCTACAACACTTTAACCATTGGTCAAACCATGGAATTGCATTGGGTTCTATGGCAGCTTAGGCCAAATGTAAGTCATCCCAGATCCAGCTGGTCTGTTTTGAATGCCAGGCACTGTTCCATTTTCAACTTTATCTATGTGACTTTAGTTTGGAGGCAAATGAGAAGACATTGTGCTGTTTGGGGGACACTAAGAGGCCATTATACTTTGTAGAGATCACTAAAGAGGCATTATATTGTGTGGAGGCCACTAAGGAAGACTTACCATTGTGGGGGCGCTATTGAAGCATGATACTGTATGTAACAACTAATGAGGTATGTGTGGGGGCCACTAAGGGGGCATTTTTCTATGTGGGGGCCGCTATAGGAGAATAGAACAGTATAGAACCACTAATGGGGCATTACAATGCTCACACAGTCTAACCATTACAACTGTGGAGTACTAATAAAGCTTAACGCTGTGTGGGAGGACTAATGAGGGGGCTACTAAAAGGGTATTATACCATGAGGGGACATTAAGGTAGCATTATACTATGTAGGGTATGTAGGCCCCACTAAAGAGATATTATACTAGGGGGCATCATACAGTGCCACTAAGGTAACATTATACTATGTGGGGCCAGTTAAGGACATTCTACCGATAGTAGGAACTAATGGGACACTATACTTTACAATTGTGGAAACAATAAGCAGCATCATACTATAGGGGGTTGATAAGGGGGCACCATATTTGTTTCGGGACACTTAGGGGGCATTATGCTGTGTGAGAGAACATTCCATTTATGTGTTAGGGGAACTAATGAAGCATCATCTGTTACAGAAAGAAGAGTGTTATTACTGTGTAGGGGCACTAAAGTTGGGGGTAGAAGGGGTATGTGTGGGGTTAGGGGCATGGCTTAAAAATGCCTAAACTGGGGGGGGGGGGCACTGACTTGCACTTGGCAGACTAATGTGGTAAAATAGCCCTGTGCATAATGATTATAACCATACACATGGTAAAGCTACTATTGGCCACCATTATAAATCTCATTCCACATACAAATGTTGTACGTTAATAGAAAACCTGCATGTTGTTTGCAAAACCGTTGATTTGTGTATTCAGAAACCATCTTGTCTGCAGTAGATGTCAAAGCATATCATTGTCACCTCATATCCACAAGTTGAATCACACTCTTCCAATTTACTCGGGGTTCCTGACCTCAGTGCCAGAAGCGTTGACAGAAATGTATGCAACGCATCGGTCTAGGGAAAGAAGATACAGTGAGTAGCAAAAATAATCTAGACCATTTGGAAATCCAATACTTGCACAACACGGGCCTTTTAGCATTCTCCCTTCCTTACAGCGTATGCTTGTGGTATTAAGTCAACTTATTTAGCGTGCTTCTAAGACACCTTATCTTACTTGAAGTCATTCCTTTGGAAAAGTAAAATACAGTAGCTCCAAAATGTAATGGATAGGAGCGGCGAAACCCTTCATGCACTGAAGATTGTAAGCGCGTTGCCTTTATTGTATGTTTTTAAAGGTGTAACATTATTGTAATGTTTTATAGAACAGATATTCACATGTGTATCACTGGAGATGGAGACAGTTCTAAGAACTTAATGAGAACTTGTCAAGGTGATTTTGGACTTGCAGTTATAGATTGAGGATTTAGTGTCCCGAATTTCCTTGTTGTAAAGCTGTCCATGCCCCTATTAAAAACCGTTATACTTACCCTTGGTTCACATCTGTGTTTGCTAATGCGTTCAATGACGGATGGGGACACCTCGAACGGACTACATTTGCAAGCGGTGTGCAGTGACTATAATAGGGTCCGTGTGCTTTCCAAGAGATCTCCGCACGAGTCATGTGGACATGAAAGTAGATTGTGAAGTACTTTCCTGTCCACATATTACCTGCGGAGATCTCGTGGCAAGCACACGGACCCCATTATAGTCTATGTGGATGTGTGTGCTTTCACTGCACACCGCTTGCCATCTGCGTTTGGTATTCTGTTCGGGGGGTCCCCATGCATCTCATTAGTAATAGAGATGAGCAAGTCGTGTTTGATCGAGTAGGTGTTCGATCGAATACTACAGTATTCGATCGAACACTACTAGCTGTTTGAAGTTTAAGGTTCGATGCAGAACCAGCATTGATTGGCAGAATGCTATACATTCTGCCAATCAACGCTAGTTCTTCTCTTACCTTTCCAAAGTCTTCTCCGCGCTGCGTCCCTTGCGTCTTCTTCCGGGTGGAATTCATTCTGCCTAGGCATCCGGCCTAGGCAGAGCCGACTGCGCATGTGTGGGCATGCCCTCGCATGCGCAGTCGGCTCTGCTCAGGCGTCGGGCTCTACCGATGCCATGGGAGAGTGAATTCCAGCCGGAAGACGCCACGGGGGCGCTGCACCGGGAGAAGACTTCAAGGGGAATGCAGCCCAACCGTCACTCGTGGACTTGGTAAGTATAATTGTATCGAATTTTGCGTACCCCTGAAACGACCATTTCCCCCCCATAGACTATAATGGGTTCGAAATCCGTTCAAATCAAATCGGATTTCGAACCTCGGACATTTTAGTGTTCGCTCATCTCTAATTAGTAATTTCTAGCGCTCCTGGTGCCTGTGCAGTTGCTCAGTGAAACATGGGAAATATACATTGGCTTCATTGAGCAATTGCGCAGGAGCAATTCCACCTCAAAATCAGCTTCCAAAAAAAGCCTCCCAATAGAACTCTATTGGGATTGCGTTTTTTGGAAACTGATTTTGAAGTGGATTCAGCATCAAAATCAGCATCAAACTCCATTTGCATTGACCCTTAGTGTCATGGTTTGGGCCTCTTTTCATGACTCTGAGCCAATGTCATAATGGCTTGTCATAATTGATGGGAGAACGAATTCCGAATTACAGCAGCAAATTCTCAAGGAAAATGTCAGAACATCTGCCTAGAGCAGAATCTCAAGAGAACATGGGTAATGCAGAAACACAAGTCATTCTACCAATGAATGTTAAAGAAGAATTTAATTAAAGATTTGGAATGTCAACGTCTTGACCTTAATCCAGTGGAAATGTGGAATTACCTGAAGTGAGCAGTTCATGGGAGAAAGATCATCAACACAACAGAGTTGAAACTATTTTGCAAGCAGAAATGTGCTAGAAGTCTGATACAATTGTAGGTCAAATTTATGCAAAAATATTTGAAATTCCAAAAGTTTCATGACAGACCCCACATCTCTCAAGGTGTCAGAGAAAGACAGACAGAACCAGACGTGTGTTTGTGTCAATCATTTATATTGTGGGGGAGTTCGCTTGTTAGAAGCAGTGGTGCGGAATCAAACAGTCAAAATGGGGGCACAAAATGTGCAGCAAACAGGTTTATTTGGAAAAATAGGAAAATAAATAAACCTTGACTTCAGGTATAAATGAGCAAAACAAAATACAACCTTAACTTCAGGCAAAAATAAAACAAATTCCTGCTTGTCTGGGGCAACACGGTGGCTCAGTGGTTAGCACTGCAGCCTTGCAAGGGTGGAGTCCTGAATTTGAATCCTTCCAGGAGCAACTTCTGCAAAGAGTTTGTATGTTCTCCCCATGTTTGTGTTAATTTCCTCCCATTCAATAAAGACCTACTGATAAGATAAAAAAAATGTCCATTGTGATCCCTATATGGGGCTCACAATCTAAAAAAAAATAAATTCCTGCTCGTCCGAGCAGTTAACTAAACAGAAGTAATAACCAAACTATACATGTGGCTTACTACCAGCCACATGAAAAAAAACAAGCACAATTTTCTCTCAGCGGACAGGGCTACAGGGTGGCTCAATGGTTAGCACTGCAGCCTTGCAGTGCTGGGGTCCTGGTGTTCATATACCGCCAAGGGCAAAAAACCATATGCAAGGAGTTTGTATGTTCTCCCTGTGTTTGTGTGGATTTCCATCCCATATTCCAAAAAGACATACTGATAGGGAAAAAATGTACATTGTGAGCTCAAAGTGGGGCTCACAATCTGCATTTAAAAGAAAAAAAAAAAAAAAATTCTCTCAGCGGACTCAAGGTTACAGGACAGACCCAGTCATCTCCTCTTGTCCTGGATCGGCCCTGAATTGCAGGCTCTGCAACGTTTTATGGGCAAGTAACAAGCGTCAGGTTCTACACCTGGGGCTGAAGCCTATTCCAGATCTGCACTGGACCACACATAAGTCAGGAACCTGGGGCTGATATAGCAGGACTCCTGCACTTTGCCTTTCATGAGAGGTGTGTTCCCCAGCATCCTTAAACTCTTTGCAACTATATTCGAAAAACACTAAAATAAGTGTACCCTTGCCACATCCAGGTACAGAAGAGTGTTGTCCTCAGAATAGACCTAACCCATATATGCCATCATTATTGCAATCTAATATTTAACAGGGGTGTAGAGGGATTGCACCGGATTGTGTTGTGCTAAGCACAATACTCTATGATCCTTGTACAGCTACCACTGAAGTTCCTTCCTAGATCTCAAGTACAGAAGACAAGTTTCAGCCTAAAGAGCGAACTCCTTCATCAGTGCTCTAGGCAAGAATGCAAAAAAATAAAATAAATTAATAAGAATTCTTATGTAAACTTGACTGTGTATTATTTACACATTTCAAAGTCAAATGGGATTTTTCTTCAGGTAGATAAACACACTGTGTGTACATTGTGCATACATTACTTGTATATACCTGGGAAAGAGTTCTGCTTGTGTTTAAGATGCAGAGTAATTCTAAATAATAAACTTTCAGGTTTACATAAGGCCCCATTCACATCTACATTCGGTATTCCATTCGGGAAGTCAGCTTGGGGAACGGAATACTGAAGGCATTAAAAAGTGGTGAGCAATGAAAGCACACGGACCCCATAGACTGTTTCTATAGGCATACCGCAACAATTTTGGAAATCGTAGCGCATATTTTTCCGCAATGTGTAAATGGGATTCATTCTACAGTGACTGTAAAACCCTGTTTTTTTTTTGCTGCGGGTTATGCCACATGGGGCCCTGGCCTGCAGGTTGTAAAAAGGAATATAAAGTAATAAGGTAACCTATTCATTTTTATTGATAACCAAGACATTGAAGGATCGTGCCATTATTGTGAGTCCTCTCGAGACAATTTTTTTTTTTTTTGTTATAGATTTTTCTCTGCAGTTGAAAAACGTAAACGCCAAACATCTGTTAATACTTCAGAAAATTAAAATATGCTGCATGCAATGTCAACTTCCTATCTAAAGTTCTACCACGTCATAATAAACCTCAATCATGTGAGTGTTCACCATCAGCCTTGCACAATACTTGGTGCAAAGGAAAAGTGACTGCATAGATTGTCAGCTCTTGGCAGCAGCGCCCTTGCATGTATTGATGGGTTGATGAACTTATTGCTCTCTAATGTCTAATATGACGCCGATGATTTGTAAAGTGCTAATAAATTCAAATTATTATTTTATTATGCTACAAAATAAATGGAGTCACTGCTTTCAATTTCCCAGGGGCCTCTGAAAAATGAGAGATAGCGGTTGCTCATTGTAATCGAGCAAATCCAATTAGGATGCAGATATTGATGTCTGTAACAACCGACAGTATACAGCAGCTGCAGTAGTCACGCCTGTAACTTCAAGCACCGAATTGAATGGTTAGAACAAAGTAAACAATCACCAAATCTAAATTCTAAATCCAGGTAGGCAGCAGCATATGTACGGTGGCTTGCAAAAGTATTCATACCCTTTGAACTTTTTCACATTTTTTTTTTTTTTTGCCACCTTACAATCACAAACTTAAATTTATTTCATTAAAATTTTAATGGACAGGCCAACACAAAGTAGCCGATAATTGTGAAGTGGAATGAAAATGATACATCTGAAAAGTGTAACGGGCAAAAGTCTTCAGCCCCCGGTACTGTGATACCCCTAAATAAAATCCAGTGCACACAATTGCCTTCAGAAGTCACTTAATTAGTTAATAGAGTCCGACTCTGTGTAATTTGGTCTCTGTATAACTACACCTGTTCTGTGAAGGCCTCAGTGGTTTGATAGAAAATACTAGTGAACAAACAGCATCATGAAGACCAAGGAACTCATCAAACAGGTCAGAGATAAAGGCATGGAGAAGTTATGGGTATTCCAAGCTTTGAACATCCCAGAAAGCACTGTTCAATCAATCATCCAAAAATGGAAAAAGTATTCTGCAACTGCAAACCCACCAAGACATGGCTGTCCACCTAAACTGACAAATGGAGCAAGGAGAGCACTGGTCAGAGAAGTCACTCTGGAGTAGCTGCAGAAATCCACAGCTCAGGTGGGAGAATCTGTCCACAGGAGAACTATGTCATGCACTCCACATATCTATCCTTTATGAAAGAGTGTCAAGCAGAAAACCATTGTTAAAAGAAGGACATAAGTGCAAGTTGCAGCTTGTCACAAGTCATATAGGGGACCCAGCAAACGTGGAAGAAGGTGCCCCGGTCAGATGAGCAAAGTTGGCCTAAATACAAAGCGCTATACTGTATGTGTGGCGGAAAAGTAATGCTGCCCATCATCCTGCATACACCATCCCCATTGTGACAAATGGTGGGGGCAGCATCATGCTGGGGGGAGGCTTTTCTTCAGTAGGGACAGGGAAGCAGGTCAGAGTTGATGGGAAGAAGCATGGAGCTAATTATAGGGCAATCCTGGAAGAAAACCTGCTGGAGGCTGCAAAAGACTTGAGGCTGGGAAGGAGATTCACCTTCCAACAAGACAATGACCCTAAGGGTCCATTCACATGGAGGAAAATGGTGAGGAATTTAATGTTGAATTTTTCACGCTTAAAAACCCCCAAAAAGCCTCTCATTGATTTCAATGGGTTCTGCTAGCTTTTTATTCCACTAGCGGAATTTTCATTTAGGTTTCCTATCAGTGAGTTCGCTTGGGGACCCCTGAACTAAAACCTATGTATATTAAAAATGTTACCTAAGAAACCACACAGACCCTATAAGACTATAATGGGGTCCATGTGGTTTCTGCATGAAACACGCAGACAGAAAAGTACTGCAAGCGCCACTTTTTTTTTCTCCGCATGTTTCATGCGGAAACCATATGGTCCCCATTATAGTCTTATAGGGTCTGTGTGGTTTCTTAGGTAACCGCTTTTTAATGTGCATAGGTTTCCGTTTCCCCATGCGGACTCTCCAAATGGAAACTCAAATGCTGAAGTGAACCAGGCCTTAACCCTCTCTAGAGACTATTTGTATCTTGCCTACCTAGAGGAGGATCCATTGTGTTACCCAAGTGAGAACCCATATCCAATACTGTGGTCACCTACCCTACCAATATCCTGCCATTGTAGAATACAATGAAAGAAATAGAGATAGTGGTAGTCTCTAAACCCTGTGGATTATAATTTTTTGATATACCATACTCAGTGGATCCTAATGGTTTCATATACTAGACCCTGTGGATTACAATTGTTAGATCTACCAGACTTTGTGTATTGCAATTGTTGGTTCTACTAAACATTAACATTTAGCTTATCAAAACTGGTGAATTGCAAAAATTGGCGAAACTTGTAGATTAAAAAGACAAAAAAAGTTATTGTGTGTTCTAAATGAGCAACTAGTCGATACCAGGGCTGTTTCAAAAATTGGGTATAATAACATTTTTGGGCGTATTCTGCAAAACACTTAAGACTGTCACACTAATCGTGTAGAACGTAACCTACACTGAAACCCATCTGTCCGAGTAGCATAGCATAGAATTATGACCCTACACAAATATAAATAAATATGTCTGCTTTGCATTAAAGATTTCTAACTCTTTCAAAGCAAGTGGTAGAGAACACCGAGCTCCGCTACCGAATTTATGTCTTACTTATTATTGGGTGAAACCACATTGCTCCAAAGTTGTTGAGTTGTACCCAGTGGTCAATGAGCTTTAGCCTGATTCTTATTTTACATCTAAGGTAGAATTTTATACTTAGAGAAAGGGAACATTTCACTCTCCTCAATGTATCAGATCTCTATAACCAGAGCCATAATGCATGCCAAATGTCTTTAGCCAGAGGAGGTTAGATGGAATTCCTCATCTGTACTGTCTCACTAAGCTGATTTTGTATTCTAGTGATGTAGTAACCCTTCCTAATGCATTAAATGCTAAAGTGGTATGTTTATTAATAGAGATACAAAGTAGTCCAAGGCTGCATTCACACCTGCGTTGGATTCCGACGCAGAATTTGCTTAAAATCAGCTGAGAAAAAATTCCTGCAAGGACTGCATGCTGAAACAAGTGGAAACCGGGCGGAATCCCGGCGGAACCCATTATAGTCTATGGTTTCTGCAAGTAAGCGGACAGGGTCTCCACCCTTCAGTTCCCCAAGCGGACCCAAACGACATAAATCCGAACGCTAGTGTGAACCTAACGTAACTTTGGTAGTCCAACTATGTAGTTATGACTGCTTCATTTGCTTTAGGTCATATATTTTACAAATTAGAAGATTTATTAGTTTCTATCTTGTCTTTTAGAGTTATATACTGTATATTTTTAACATTCCTAATGAACTGTTCTAGTGATGTAAGGATTTAGGAATTGAATTGGGTCATAGTCAATATCTGGGTGTAAACAATCATCTAGTTCTTGCCTCGAACTGAGTTTATATTCTACCTTTTTTTATATTACTTGTCATCTCATTTAGATATCCAGATGTTTCTGAATAATATGATAGTTCATCATGTAATGACCAATGGATGAGAACCCAATGGACTACCAAATCAATTGGACCTTGAGCCCCTCTTTAAAGTGGTTAACTAACCAGTCTCCCCAGCATTCATCCTTTAATCATTGCATAAGGATCTCGACTACAAGTAGACTACAACGGTCACTTCCTCTTGCAATGGTCCTTGGATTGGTAGCAGCTGGCTTAGCAGGCCAGGAAATGCCATTTGAAGCACCAGTGGCAGGGGCATAACTTGAGGTGGTGCAGAGGATGCAGTTGCACCAGGGCCCATAAGCACTGGCATCAGTATTGAGATTGCAGCTTCCATCTGGCCCATAAGCCAAGGAGACCCACAGATTACCCCTAACCACACTAAGGTGGATTAGCACCGTAACCATCTGTAACGATCAAGAATTTGCTGTAGGGATGAGGTAGGGGCCCCGGACAAAAGATTGCACCAGGGCCCACCAGACTTTAGTTACGCCACCGACCAGTGGTCAGACAGGAGAGTAGTTTGAGTTCAAGTCAACGGTTTTCTGACAGTGGGGAGATACCGATGCTGAAACTACCAGCACCGATATCTCCAGTCCCGGGGCAGATAACAAGAAAACCAACAATGCACTGAATTCAGCGCGCTGTCAGCTTTCTAGCTGTATATAAAACCACATATGAACGAGGACATGAAAGGTTCTCTTTAAGGGTACTTCAGCAGTGCTCCATTGGAGTCTATGAGACGGCATACACAGCATGATACAAAATCGTCTTCACTAAACTTGGAACACTTTTGTTGTTCTCCTTTCCCAAAAAGTACCTGGTACTGGGTATTTTGTGGAACCAGCTTCAGGCCAAAGTGGTAGTAGAAGGTCACGTGTCCAAACATTGCTGAATTGACATTGGGAACTTTGTCATCTAAGTGACAACCAAACCAAGTTGAGTCAATATGAATCAAGCCAAGTCAATAGTATGCAGTGGGAAATTTATTTTAACTCTAAAACAGTTTGTAAAACACAAGTTGTGTTGTAAAATGCCAAGAAAAATAATATAGCCTGAGAGAGACACAGAGGCGAGGAAGTACAAATTGTAAAAGCAAGTGAATGGAAGGACAAAGTGTCAAAGGATCCATTACATAAGCTCAGAAGGTTTTCCAACGTCAAACCACATTCTTCAATAGCCATCCATCTGCAATGATATTATGGCAGCAGGACCGGTGTTATGTGGTCTGTTCTTTCTACTGTGTATCATTAGGAAGGTCTTCTACATAATTGTGCGCTGTTGAAGTAGTTAATAGAGATGAGCAAACAGTACAATGTTCGAGATTCGATATTCGTTTCGAGTAACCCCTCAATATTCGACTACTCGAATCGAATATCGAACCCTATTATAGTCTATGGGGGGAGAATGCTCGTTTCAGGGGTAGGCAACGTTCGATCAAATTATACTTACCAAGTCCACGAGTGAGGGTCGGGCTGGATCCTCCGAGAAGTCTTCTCGGTGCAGCGTCCCCGCGGCATCTTCCGGCTCTGAATTCACTCTGCCAGGCATCAGGCCTGGGCAGAGCTGACTGCGCATGCCCGCACTACAAGTGGACATGCGCAGTTGACTCTGCCCAGGCCCGATGCCTGGCAGAGTGAATGAAGAGCCGGAAGACGCCGCGGGGAAGCTGCACGGAGAAGACTTCTAAAGGTAGGAGAAGAACCAGCGTTGATTGGCCGACTGTATAGCATTCGGCCAATCAATGCTGGTTCTGCATCGAACTTTTTCATTTGAATAGTGAGTGGTACTCAATTGAGTACGAGTATTTCGAATACCGTAGTATTCGATCAATACCTACTTGATCGAACACTACTCGCTCATCTCTAGTAGTTAACTTAAAGGGGTTTGTCTAAGATAAAACAAGACCTTAAGGATTAGTTCACACAGAGTTTTTGTCAGGGTTTTGAGGCAGATACTGCCTCAAAACCCTGTCCAAAAAGACAGATCCCATTGGGAGCGAGGTGCTCATTCTTCAGGTCAAGTCGCCTCGCGATTCGGCCTTAAGACACTCCCTCCTCCAGACTAGACCCATTCATTGGGCCTAATCCCGAGCAGAGTGCGCGGCTGGATGCCAGTGCAGTGCACCGGCTTTCAGCTGCGGCTACCCGGTTTTTGGATCGGAACCTGAGGTGGCCTCCAATCCAAAAAAAAACCCATGTGAACTTACCCTGAGGGGGCTAGGGAAGATGGAGAAAAAAAACCTTACTCACCTCTCCCCAGTGCTCTACCACCGCGGTCCGGTCCTTCTACTTCCAGTTCTTATGTTTCCAACCCGTGGGGCCTAAAGAAAGCAAGATTTGTGGTTATAATGGATATAAAGAAAAATAGATCCATTACAAAATCTACTTTTGCTCTAGTCCCCTCTGCGCAACACCAATGGGAATATGGCAAAAATCAGCTCTACTATTGGACTGACTTG
This sequence comes from Leptodactylus fuscus, assembly GCF_031893055.1. NCBI lineage: Eukaryota > Metazoa > Chordata > Amphibia > Anura > Leptodactylidae > Leptodactylus > Leptodactylus fuscus. The sequence goes on along the minus strand of NC_134275.1, from coordinate 17,340,270 downwards.
ACTCTTGCTTGAGGATCTACAATTCAAAGTACTTTATTCAGAAAAACGAAGTCTGGTGTTGTAGTTCTCACATATTGCTGATATAAATTATGGTACTAAGGGGGTGTCATGTTTTCATGTGACTCCGATATCCATCTATCGCTGCAAAAACTTCTTTGAAGGATCTAATACTGTTAGACGAAGAGGCTGGCTGTACTTTAATACTGAAGTGTGAAACATCTAAGCCTGAGATGCAACAGCACAGCTTATAAAATTCATGCCATGTTGACAGCTGGCATCATGCTGACCCAGGCTTCATGGCCAGTGTGACATAAGTCAGGAGGATGGATATTTTAAGAAAGTCAGCAGAGAACAGCCTGCTGCATTCATGAAAGAGGCAGTCAGCGTTGTCTGGCTACTACAATTAGTTACACGATGCGCTGTATCTTGACCCAATTACCAATGTCACAAGTATCTAAAACACTTATGGCAATAAGGGCTCCGCACAAAACTGCTAACCTAATTTAACCTCATTGTTCAGTGCCATGCTTTACCCACATAGGTAACAAGAGGGTCACGGCCGTTCTATATTAACCTCTTAATGACTGCTTATAGGCAACGAGCTATAATAAAAACGGTTAAAGGTGTTGTTCAGCAGTAAGCTGGTTCTAATGCAAACCCCAGCGCCTTGTAGGGCTATGCTACAGTTTACAATGATCTGTATTATTTTGTATTAAAGCCCAATTTTCATGTAACTCACCATTAGTGAGTAGTATTCCATCGAACACCTCCCCTGTATAGATATTGGTGTAAAAAAAGTGCCAGGGAAGGAGGTAGGGGCATTGAATTTTTAGAAATGAGCGAACGGTGAAATATTCGAGATTCAATGTTCGTTTCGAGTAGAGCCTTAATATTCGACTACTCGATCAAATATCGAATCCCATTATAGTCTATGGGAAAAATACTCGTTTCAGGGGAAACTGCTATTCGACTAAAGGAGAGTCACCAAGTCCACGAGTAGCAGAGGAGAGTGTTTAGGAGGAGCGCTGTGCAGTTAAAGCGCACGGACCCCATTATAGTCTATGGGGTCCGTGCACTTTAACTGCACAGAGCTTGCAGTTGCGCTGATAAAAAGTAAGCTCCCTCGTAACGGCAAGCTGCCAGCTCTCCTGACTAGCAAAGATGAGCCTGCGGCAAATCAACGCTGGTTCTGCAGCAGGCTCGTCCTTGCTAGTCAGGAGAGCTGGCAGCTTGCGGTTACGAGGGAGCATACTTTTTTGTCATGGGAATGCATTGACCAGCGTTGATTGGCCAGTGTACAGCATTCAGCCAATCAATGCTGGTTCTGCCAGAGACTCGTCTGTGACAAGGCAGAGTCTAATATTGGACCACAATGGAGACTGCTGTGGTCTGATGTTAGACTCCGCCTCCTCACAGACGAGCCTCTGGCAGAACCAGCATTGATTGGCCGAATGTTGTACACTGGCCAATCAACACTGGTCAGTGCATTCTTATTAGAAAAAGTAAGCTCCCTCGTAACAGCAAGCTGCCAGCTCTCCCGACTAGCAAGGACGAGCCTGCTGCAGAACCAGTGTTGATTTGCTGAATGCTATACACTGTATAGCATTGGGCCAATCAACACTGGTTCTGAATCGAATATTTACTGCGTATAGCTAGTAGTAGTACGAATATTTCGAATACTGTAGTATTCGATCGAATACCTACTCGATCGAATACTACACGGTCATCTCTACTAGTGATATCACATGTTATAAGGCCCCTAAACAAACACAAAATTTTAAAAACTATATTTCGTAATTTTTTTAAATTATACCACAATTTTTACACAATTTTTAGAAATAGATTGGTGAACCTCTGAACATCTTTGCTTCTAAGAGACTCTGCCTCTCTAACATGCTCTTTTTATACACTGTCATATGACCATTGACATTTGACCTCCTTTAGGTATTTTTCTGTAGTATTTTCAGCCTTTTGTTACACAAAGTTGGACATGCAGGACTTTGTGTCTGTTTAAAAAAAAAACAAAACAAAAAAAAAACGCCACGAACAGGCAGAAGACGCACACGGGCAGTCACTTTGCAAACCCATTCAAGTGAATGGCTTTGAAAACTGACCACCGGGTTTCCGTCCCCTGTCCTGTTTCTCAGGGCAGAAGATGGAAACCGGCCAGATTGGCTTACCTGAGTGCATTTCTGAACTCGCCCTTAGAAATACAAAAATAATCATCGTTTTATACATTCAAGTTATTGCAACTTTATCCTTCTCGCAGAACCTCGTCTTAAGTCTTTACCTTGATAGTTTTATGTATCATGATTGGTGGCCGCCGGTCGGGTTACATGGATCCTTGTTTAACAGGTGTTCTATTGTAAAAGTTACTGGTTAGAAGGTCATTACGAGAAATTTATCTTCTTCTCACTGTAGGGATTTACACACATTGGCTCTGATAATATCTATGGAAACACGGGTGAGAGAACGGTAGACGATCGGATTTCATTTTCTAACAAAACATTTATGGTTTCTAGTGATTTAATTTAAGGGATCATTGCCTCAGGGCTCAAATATTGGGAGGTTCCAAATCATCTGTGGGTCAGCAAAGGATAAGATTAAGAAAGGTACAGTCATAGGAAGACAAAGTACACCTTCTATGAATTCTATGGCTTTACGCACAAGAGCATAATGAATAGAGATGAGCGAGTACTATTCGAAACGGCCGTTTCGAATAGCACGCACCCATAGGAATGAATGGACGCAGCCGGCACGCGGGGGGTTAAGCGGCCGGCCACTGGCCAAGTCGGCGTGCCGGCCGTTTCCATTCATTCCTATGGATGCGTGCTATTCGAAATGGCCGAACTTGTTCCTCACACCGTGCCTGTGGTTGTTCGAGCATCAAAGCGGCTGGCTGGGACACCATATAATGAGAGTGTTGTTGACGTTGACCATTCACCTGCTCCGACGTGGCCTGCTGCTAAACTTGTTCCTTGCACCGTGCCCATGCTTGTTCCGGCATCTCAGCATCTGACTGGGATGCCATATAATGAGCATGATGTTGACGTTCATGATCCGCCAGCCGTGGCATTTCGGCAGTTGTCAAGCTGGCCTGCCGCTGAACTCGTTCCTCGTGCCATGCCGTGATTGTTCCGGCATCTCAGCAGCTGGCTGGGAAGCCATATAATGAGTGTGTTGTTGGCATCAATGATCCCCCCTCAGATCTGCTTGAGGAGAAGTCTGTTGACTTCTAGCGACCTTCATAGCTCTCGCAGTTTTAGATCTATTGGGGCCGCAGATGTTGGCCCTCAAAAATCTAATATTGCTAGCCTATTCTAAGGATATGCAATCTATATTAGATAGTGTATAACCCCTTTGAACCTTTACTGCTCCCACAGAATTAAAGATCTAGTAACAACCAGGTGTTGCTAATCAAATGTTCTTGATTATGTAATAATCAAGTGTGACCGTCTCTACGAAACAGAGGTTTTGGCAGTTTGCTGGTCTGGAGCATTCAGACATCTGTTAATACAATGCCAAGGAGGAAAGACTTAAGTAATGATCTTAGAGAAGCAATTTGTGCTCCCCATAAACCCATTTTCAAACAATTTGTGGTCCATCATTCTACAGTCTCAAAAGATTATTCCCCAGTGAAAAGACATTCAAGACCACATAAAATCATCCCAGAATTGGATATGCAAGCAAATTAACCCTAAGATTGGACTGTGGTATTCAATTGCAAAAATCCTAAGATCTACATTTAAGAATCTGCAGGCATTAGCATATTAAATGCTCATGTTCATGATAGCACAATTAGAAAAAGACTGAACAATTAGTGACTTGTTAGGAAGGGTTGCCCGGAGAAAGATTGTGTTCACATGAGTCATTTTGCTGATTCCAGGGTATAGTAAAAATGAATGACTAAGGCCTTATGCAATAAAGATAAAAAAAAAAAATTGTAATGTGCTTTTATCACGCAAAGGTCTCAATGTGCAGGTAGAGTTATGGAGTAGGGGCAGTGGCCACCCCAACACCCACAGTGTTAATGGGAATTAACATATCAGTATATTTTTGGCATGTGTAAGGAAACCCACATGCAAACATGGGAAGAATATAAAAACGAGGACAGTAAATCAGCTCAAAAGGACAATAGGAAAGAGAAGGGGTCGTAGCAAACACATCGGTTCCAAGTAATTCTATTATAGCATCAATGATCAATAAAAATCTACATTAACTACACAACCTACTATATAAACTCACATAATGACTGGTCCCTACGCTAAGGCTTCACAAAGTGAATAACTGGGGAAAAAACGGAATGGAAATGCAGTGTGGTTTTCATCACTGCATTTTTTTTTTTTTGGCGATTTTGCAGCGTTTTCCTCTGCTGACTTTCTGCCCCTATTATACCTATACGAAAGACATCATTGACATTTTGTGGTTTTCAAAAACGCAGCTATTCTGTTTCAGATTACCGTATATACTCGAGTATAAGCCAAATTTTTCAGCACAGTTTTTGTGCTGAAAAGCCCCCCTCGGCTTGTACTCGAGTCAAGCAAATATTTTTTTTTTTTTTTTTTTTTTTTTTTTAGGGGGGGGGGGGTTATGACCAGCCACAATAGTAATGCATAGAATCTCCCATAAAAAAGTGAAAAAAATATAATAAAAAAATAAAGTAAATAAAAGTTGTAAATCCCTCCTTTCCCTAGAATACATATAAAAGTAGAAAATTACTATGAAACACATACACATTAGGTATCCCTCTGTCTGAAAGTGCCCGGTCTACTGAATATAGGGTCTCTGCAGTGTTCCTGTTCCATCGGGAAGGGGTTAATAGGAGCACTGCAGATCCCCTATAGTCAGCCAGACTGAATTCCAAGTGGGGGAAAAAAAATCCAGTCCTCAAGCTCAGGGAAGGGGCAGACAGACAACCAAAACACCCCCTCCCCTCCCCCAGCACCAGCAACTACTGCACCCAAAAACTCCGACCATTTTTATTTTTGAAATTTTCCAGTAGCTGCTGCATTTCCCCCCCCCCTCGGCTTATACTCGAGTCAATACGTTTTCCCCGTTTTTTTGTGGTAAAATTAGGGGACTCTGCTATTCCGGTCGGCTTATACTCGAGTATATACAGTATTTCTGCAGTGTGTGGATGGGATTAGCCAGGATCCCATCTGCTTTGTGGGTAATGTAAAATGCTGCGTTTTCCACCGTGGCATGGCATTGTTGTAAATTATTATACTCTCCGGACCCCAGGGTATGATAAGTGGAGACCAAGGGGAGGTGAAAAAAATTACTCAAGATTCTGAAGAACTGGTAGTGTTCCTATAGCCACCGAGACCCCATTTGTAGCAGGGGTACAAATAAACAAGAGTTTGAGGCAATGCCAAGAACAACACCTTGGCACAGTATGGTGTAGTAGGGGGTGAACTTCCTTCGCCTTTGCTCATGAGGCAGGAAGAGCACCCAGAAGACAAGAAAGAAGGGTAATCTGTGAAATTGGGAGAGGAGGGAAGAAATGGGTCTACTCGGGTGCTAGATTTTGGTTCCTGAGTCAAATTTCCAGCAAGGAAACCCATTTTTAAGGTAAAAGAGGACCCTGATGAGTTTTTAAAAAGAAATTGAATATCCCCTTTAAGAGTTGTCACATCTCTAATAGAGATGAGCGAACACTAAAATGTTCGAGGTTCGAAATTTGATTCGAACAGCCGCTCACTGTTCGAGTGTTCGAATGGGTTTCGAGCCCCATTATAGTCTATGGGGAACAGATACTCGTTAAGGGGGAAACCCAAATCCGTGTCTGGAGGGTCACCAAGTCCACTATGACACCCCAGGAAATGATACCAACACCCTGGAATGACACTGGGACAGCAGGGGAAGCATGTCTGGGGGCATAAAAGTCACTTTATTTCATGGAAATCCCTGTCAGCTTGCGATTTTCGCAAGCTAACTTTTCCCCATAGAAATGCATTGGCCAGTGCTGATTGGCCAGAGTACGGAATTAGACCAATCAGCGCTGGCTCTGCTGGAGGAGGCGGAGTCTAAGATCGCTCCACACTAGTCTCCATTCAGGTCCGACCTTAGACTCCGCCTCCTCCGGCAGAGCCAGCGCTGATTGGTCTAATTCCGTATCAGCGCTGGCCAATGCATTCCTATGGATTCCTATATTCACACTCGGCTCTGCTACATCACACACTTGGCTCTGCTATATCAGATGGGCTGACCGGCACACGGTGTAGTTGAGCAGAACTGGCTCAGCACTGCTACCAATAGGAATGCATTGGCCAGCCTTCGGCCAATCAGCGCTGGCTCTGCCGGAGGAGGCGGAGTCTAAGGTCGGACCTGAATGGAGACTGGTGTGGAGCGATCTTAGACTCCGCCTCCTCCAGCAGAGCCAGCGCTGATTGGTCGAGTTCCGTACTCTGGCCAATCAGCGCTGGCCAATGCATCCCTATTGGAAAAAGTTTGTCACAAAAATCACAATTACACACCCGATAGAGCCCCAAAAAGTTATTTTTAATAACATTCCCCCCTAAATAAAGGTTATCCCTAGCTATCCCTGCCTGTACAGCTATCCCTGTCTCATAGTCACAAAGTTCACATTCTCATATGACCCGGATTTGAAATCCACTATTCGTCTAAAATGGAGGTCACCTGATTTCGGCAGCCAATGACTTTTTCCGATTTTTTTCGATGCCTTTGGTGTCGTAGTTCCTGTCCCACCTCCCCTGCGCTGTTATTGGTGCAAAAAAAGCGCCAGGGAAGGTGGGAGGGGAATCGACTTTTTTTTTTGGAGTTTGCCACGTGATGTTCGATTCGAATCGAACACATCGAACAGCCTGATATCCGATCGAACATGTGTTCGATAGAACACTGTTCGCTCATCTCTAATCTCTAACAGTAAATAAAATTATCCGTGCTAGCAGGCATGGCTTATCCATGAAAACTTGATTCCCAGGAACTGTTCCATCAAGACTTTATTTCTTCAGTATAGGTCAGATGTGTGAGACTATGAAGATTCTCTATCAAGTGGTAACTATGTAGAAGACATAACCAGTAACATGATAGTGTGTCAATCATCTTCCTTATGCTGCTAGTGTCCTTGGATAGGTGTCTAGTAATTAATTGGGTTTCACATTTCCCTTCTAGCAGCTGATCCGTTGCTTCTGTAATTTGCTGACAAATACTTATCATGTAAAAGTAGTAATATTAATTATCTTATGATGCTGTAAAGCAAAGGTAATGAAATGTGATTCTTGATATATTAGACGTGTTTATCTACTGTAATCCTACTAATATTATAAAAAGTTTGTGTGTTTGGATGTTTGTTTCTAAGTCACACAAAAACAGCTGAACGGATTTGAATGAAATTTGGCACATAATTTGTAACTTCATTTAACACCTAGGATACTTTGTATCCCAGTAAATGATATGGCTTCACGACTGTTATGAATTTATGTTCATATATAGAGATGAGCAAGTAGTACTCAATCGAGTAGGTATTCGATTGAATACTACAGTATTTAAAATACTCGTACTCGATCGAGTACCACTCGCTATTCGAATGGAAAAGTTTGATGCAGAACCAACATTGATTGGCCGAATGCTATACAGTTGGCCAATCAACGCTGGTTCTTCTCCTACCTTTAGAAGTCTTCTCCATGCAGCTTCCCCGCGGCGTCTTCCGGCTCTTCATTCACTCTGCCAGGCATCACTTGTAGTGCGGACATGCACAGTCGGCTCTGCCCAGGCCCGATGCCTGGCAGAGTGAATTCAGAGCCAGAAGATGCCGCGGGGACGCTGCAAGGAGAAGACTTCTCAGAGAATCCAGCCCGACCCTCACTCGTGGACTTGGTAAGTATAATTTGATTGAACGTTGCCTACCCCTGAAACGACCATTTTCCCCCCATAGACTATAATAGGGTTCGATATTCGATTCGAGTAGTCGAATATTGAGGGGCTACTCGAAACGAATATCGAACCTCGAACATTTTACTGTTCGCTCATCTCTATTCACATACTATATTACACTGCTCTTGCAACAGCTTATCTCAGGTTCTGATAAAGCCAAGTCTGTTTCTCTCCATGTAAACACTCAGCTAATCCTCAGTCCATTGTGTACATGCATTTTAATATTATCTGATCTGCTCCAGGCAGTGCTGACACACTTGATGGGAAAACACCTTTAATCCAAATTGGCAGTTTGCTACTTTTAAACATGGAAAAAGAAAATCTAAATGGTTGCAAAATTCTAAAACAATGAAAGCTATGAAGGAAGCCAGAAGTCACAGAGCTCTCCTCAAGCGGAGCTGAGGGGGATAATCAACATCAACAACACGCTCATTATATGGTTTCCCAGTGAGCTGCTGAGATGCCAGAACAGTCACAGGAACGGTGTGAGGAACAAGTTCAGCAGCAGGACAGCTTAAGAGCTGCCAAAACGCCAGAGCAGGCAAACCATTGACGGCAGCAATTTGCTAAATATAGACAGATCATCGACGCCAGCAACATGCAGACGAAGTTGCGAGCAGAGGCCAGTATATAGAGATGTATAGAACTAGCAGGAGGACCCGACTTCGCACGGGTATATTTCATTTTTTGTTTGTGTAGTGGCCCCATAGGAATTGCCCAGTTTTGCACTGTTTTTTTGTATATCATTTGTGTGTGTCCGTAAGCATCATGTGTTTTGTATTTCACTATTATGTCCAGACTGTGTTTCAAACATTACTCAAATTTTTACATTTCACCGATAACATCCTTAGCCCACTTTGCAATAGCCCCAACTAAGATCATCTACACAAGCTTCGTCCTATTATTTCAATTTTGGCCTGATCAGAAAATCAGATATGTAATAACTAAGATTATGGCAAGAATATGCAAATATGTCTCCCAGAATGTAAATGGGGAAACACTGCCTCTGTATGCCGCCCTCTATGGGAAGCTTCCTTAAACATCATCCCCAACTTTTCAAGAAGCCTTTATTGCAGGATTTTGCTAAGTCAGTATCATCCCAACTGTGGACGGCGCCGTTTCGATCTGATTGGATCTCATCAGCATAGCGAAAAGGGCTTTGTAAGACTCCACACACCTACATGGTGGTCTCTCCCTAAGGAGTGACAATATCCCCATAACTAAGATTAGTGAAATCAACAATCTTCTTGTTGATCTCATCTCTGTTACTAAAGATTAGAGCCCGGCCCCTGAGTCTGGCCCCGTAGCAGAGGCTATTCTGGCCTGGGTCCCTCACATACCCTGGATTGTCCATAATCCGGTGATGCAATGATGGAGACCAGCATTTTTACTGTAGTACTTCAAGATCTGCTGCATAAATGGGTTAAAAGAATATATCCTAACATTGCTGGAACCAGACATTCAAAGGGCTTAGTATGTATTTACATTGTAGTCTCATGTTCCCAATAGTGTGAATTGCGGCCAATTATGTTTGGTCTTGTAACAAATTAGTGTGGTTTTGCAATGCTGTTCTAGCCCCCATTTGACCACCACTTGTTTACAATATTTGCAGTAATAAGCTCTTGGCGATATTGTTGTGTCTGTTCGGTGGGGGCTGTGCGCTTTGGAACATCACTATGGTTTATGCACAAATGAATCCCTGAGTTTACAAAGGCTTAGTACATAGCCTCATAAGAATGACCTCTGATCTGCTAAGACTATTCAAGTTTGTTTCTTAATTGTAAGGACTTAAGACAGAATCATGTTCACTTATAACATCTCCGGTGATTGTGCGGCCTGTTATAATCTAGCCTGTGGCACTTACACTATGTATTTAGACCCATCCTAGGAATAAGAGTATCTGGCGGAGTTATAATAATGTATTTTTATTGTCCTTCTGTATACATTGCTCTTTGCACTCTCTTTATATTCGCTCTTGGCACAGGGGAAGACGTTTATTCTTCATACAGGCTCTGAAATAAGGAATTTGCAGAAGGAGCGAGAAGGAATGATAGAGGCAAAAAAAAGTAGATAGAAGAATCGTATCATCTTGTTTAATAGAATATATAGATACCTTTGGTTAATGCGGTATTAATGGCATGGCTCGCTACATATTGTAAGGCATAAACAATTATAATAAACTTGAACTAAGTCCTGGTTCACATCTGCGTTCGGTATTATGTTCAAGGAGTCAGTTTGGGGACCCCCTTAGACTATAGACTATATTGGGGTCCGTGTGTTTTCCGCGCGGTGTCCACATGAGTCATGTGGAGAAGAAAGTATTTCATGAACTACTTTTCTCTCCTGATGACTCATACAGACACTGAACGGAAAACACATAGACCCCATTATAGTCTATGGTGTCCTTGTGCTTTCATAAGCTCACCGCTTGTCAATGCATTCAGTATTCCATTCAGGGGGTCCCCAAGCGTACTCCCCGAATGGAATACCAAATGCAGATGAGAACCAGACCTTAGTTAGTCATTAGAGATGAGCGAACACTAAAATGTCCGAGGTTCGAAATCCGATTCGAACAGCCGCACACTGTTCGGCTGTTTGAACAGATTTCAAACCCCATTATAGTCTATGGGGGGAAATGCTCGTTTCAGGGGTAGGCAACATTCGATAAAATTATACTTACCAAGTCCACGCGTGACGGTCGGGCTGGATTCCCCTTGAAGTCTTCTCCCGCCGCAGCGCCCCTGTGTTCGTCTTCCGGCTGGAATTCACTCTGCCTAGGCATCGGTGCCAAGGCAGAGCCGACTGCGCATGCACGGTCGGCTCTGCCCAGCCCAACGCCTGAGAAGAGCTGACTGCGCATGAGAGGGCCTGCCCGCGCATGCGCAGTCGGCTCTGCCTAGGCCGGATGCCTAGGCAGAGGGAATTCCAGCTGGAAGACGCCGCGGGGACGCTGCACAGAGAAGACTTCTAAAGGTAAGAGAAGAACCAGCGTTGATTGGCAGAATGTATAGCATTCTGCCAATCAATGCTGGTTCTGCATTGAACCTTAAACTTCGAACAGCTAGTAGTGTTTGATCGAGTATCTCGAATACCGTAGTATTCGATCGAACACTACTCGCTCATCTCTATTAGTCATTGAATGGTACATATGAAGAGAAGCTTCAATCTACAAGAGTAAGAAAGAGTGGGTAGAAACTGTTCAGATGGTATTGTATTGTCAGCAGGAAAATTTTAGGCGTTGTTAAAGTTTTTGTTGTTGTTTCAATCCTGATGGCCAACCTCATGTGCTGGGGTAGTGAGCTGCAGAGGTACATCTACAAGAGTATGGACTGGTATCGGTCATTGGCTGACACCCCCACCAATCAGCTGACTCCTGATGGTGGAATTAAACACTATATGGAGCCAGAAGCAGAAGACAAGACCCAAAACCAGCAAGTCTAGTGAAAAGAGTACTTACTGCCAAAGAGACAGAGTTACTTTATTATAGGGAAATCTCTGGAACTGTAGGGTTTGGATATGTGGGACGCAACTCATAGTGGTGTTCTAGGGCCCCATCATGTGTGATCTTGGTTAGGGGGCTGGTCAGGGCAGGCATCGGTTAATCTCTGTATGTCTGGATTCTCAGTTTTTTTGGTGAGATTCTGCCCCACCCTCTGGTGTGCTATTTAAGCTGGGTTCTGGCAGCACTCCAATGCGGGATATTCAGTTGATCTCCATATCCTGGTAGTAAGTGTTCCCTAACCCTTTTGTCTTGACCTTGCCCTCATCTCCTAATTACGTACTCTGTCTGTCCCCCCTGAGGAAGCCAGATATCATTCCTGTTACCGACTCGGCCTGCCTGACGTTCCACTTGAAATTTCCTTTGTACTGCGTTGTCCTCTTGCTGACGACCCAGAATGTACGACTACGAATTACTCTCTGCCGCTACCTGCTGACCCCTGCTTCTGGATCCCTGGACCAACACAGCAACCAAAAACATCTGCCGGTAAGAGTCTCCGTGTCTGGTTTGCCATGATTTGTAGTGCGCTGTGTGTTTGGTGTTTCCCGACCCGTAGAGCTCCTCCCAGCAGTGCAGCCAAGTCCATCCCCACCATCTGGGGCAATAGTGAACACCATTGTGGGGTTGGAGTTGGTGTGGCCCGGGGGTTGTTGGACACACGGCGGTGTGTTAACCATTTTAGTCGGTATATCTAGTACTGGTTCTTACTTTGGCTCTAAACTGAATCTGCTATCCTAACAAGCCTCTTCTCACAGACCCAATCCACGTGACCCATAGATCTGCTTATAATACTGTATTTATGGTGCCCTTGAAGCCGCATCTTCTCCAGTAAGGATACTAGTCAGACTGGACTTCCTGAACGCAAGGTAAGAGACTATATCCTCCTGTCAATATAGGGGTTCTATCAATTGGTGGGTAACTTTTTTTTTTATTCATATTTTATTCACTAATTATCTATATCAACAATGGCACATGAGCCTATAAAATAAGAAAATGATTGAAATGAATTTTATTACTTTTAAGTGAATATTGAGATTTCTGCGACAAACCTACCAGGATATGAGTTCATGTGAATTGATTCATATCAATGTAAATGTAATTTTAGTTTGAAGTGTTCACTGAATCTGTTTTTAGGTAACGATGGTTTGTTCGCTTGTATATATAGTTACTAGGGTTGAGCCAATCTTGACTTTTCAGGATCAATTTTAAAATCCGATTTCCGATCTTTTTCATTCGAACCCGATCTTGATCCCAATTCCGATACCAATGCAAGTCAATGGGATTTTTTAATTAATCAGAGATCGGATTTTAAAAGCAATCCTATCTACTATACAGCATGGAATCTAACAATTGTTAGAATCCACGCTGTGTAGTAAATCACTAAAGTAGCCAGAGGATTTTTTTTTTAATCCTCTGGCTACTTAGTCCTCCCTGGTGTCCACTTACCTCCAGAGATGGCTGCTTCGGTGTCCAGTGCCGCCTTCTTTGCTTCGCTGCCGCTCCACGCTGCTCCCTGCCCCCTCCCTGCCAGGTTAGGAGAGTGTGGGCGGGTACTGGGAGGGGAGAACCAGCTACTAGCCAATCATTGTGGGAAAAGCTTAGCACCCATAGGAATGAATGGAAGTAGACGGCCACTTAACCCCCTGCGTGCCAGCTGCGTCCATTCATTCCTATGGATTTACCGCAGCCTGCCACTCTTCTGCTTCATCCCTGTTTTACCTTATACTCAGCTGAATACACGGTAAAACAGGGACGAAGCAGAAGAGTGGCAGGCTGCGGTAAATCACTGTGTGCTGCGCTGCTGTGAGGACGACGAGGCAAGTTCACAAGTAGATAGATACTACTGTACATTGACTTGTCTATCTACTAGACATGTCAATGTACAGTAGTATCTATCTACTCACGATCTTCGCTCAACTTACCTGCACAGAAGTGCTGCCTCTGCCCTCTTCTGGTCCTGTTCTCTCTACTTCATATGCCTTCATAGCGCCCTGCGCCCCCCGCCTCCCTAGACTAGTATTATAGAGATGCTGGGAGAAGGCTGGGCTTGTGGCTTAGAGTGTGGGCGGGTACTGGGAGGGGATAAGTGAGTGATGCACTCACGTCTCCCCGCCCACACTCTCCTAAGCCACAACAAGCCCCGCCTACTCACATCATCTCTAGCACTAGCCTAGGGAGGTGGCGGTGAAGGAGAGACCAAGACCAGACCAAGAAGAACTGGGAGCGGCAGCGAATAGGTAAGCGGACACCAGGGGGGATTTTTTTTTTAGTCACTACACAGCGTGGAGTCCAAAAATTGAAACCGTTTTTGGACTACATGCTGTGTAGTGAATAGGATCGTTTTTAAAATCCGATCTTCGATTATTAAAAAAATCCCATTGACTTGCATTTGGATCGGAATTGGGATCGAGTTCGAATGGAAAATGATCGGAAATCGGATTTTATAAACGATCCTGAAATTTCAAGATCGGCTCAACCCTAACTACTACCCTTGCCCCTTAAACCAAAAGGCTATTGTCCCTTCTCACACATAGGGACTTATTTATCACAGATTTTTGGTCAATCTTGCGGGTCTCCATGTAGACCCGAATGGATTACCAAATGCAGATGTGAAGCAAGGGTCAGGTGGAAATACAACAAGATAACATGATAAATGAAGTATTAGCCAACTTGGTCCATATCCCCAGATGAGTGGTGTGAGTAATAACCCATGATTCTCATAGCTCAGACACCTTACTTAGTTTAAGGAAAATTTCTTTCTCATATTGTAACATCCGAAAAATATTTCTCTAGGTGCTTGAAGTGTCATCCAACACTGACGTAGCTCAACTCTCACTAGCAAAAGTAAATGTTCGCCTGCTTGTTTGTGATACACGTACCATTTATACATGACACATCTCCAAGAATACAAAGAGATGGATCCAGGCCCAGCCCTGCCGTGTACACTCCCTCCGAAAGGTCCACAGCAATCTGCCAATATCTAAATAGCTTTGGACAACACCAGTACATATGAGTCAGAAGAGCATCTCCATAGAAATGTCGGGCATATACAAAACCTTCTGAGACCCACAATACAAAGACCATGTGGGGATAGGTGTAGCTGGCTAACTATAAAACCAAGAGAATATAGAACTAGAAACCCAAAGAGAATAGTTAAGGGCTGAGTCCTCAGTTCAGTTGAAAATAGATCGCTAGTCCAGTCGAATACCATCTACAACGCTTCCTCGTACTTCATATATTCAGAGAATTTCGTCCCACACAGGAATTATTTTAAAAACCTTTTATAAAATGTATATATCCAGTATTTTCAGGACTCAAGAAGTCAGAACAACTAACTATTAGAGATGAGCGAACAGTAAAATGTCCGAGGTTCGATATTTGTTTCGAGTAGCCCCTCAATATTCGACTACTCGAATCGAATATTGAATCCTATTATAGTCTATGGGGGGAAAATGCTCGTTTCAGGGGTAGGCAACATTCAATCAAATTATACTTGCCAAGTCCACGAGTGAGGGTCGGGCTGGATCCTCCGAGAAGTCTTCACCGTGCAGCGTCCCCGCGGCATCTTCCGGCTCTGAATTCACTCTGCCAGGCATCAGGCCTGAGCAGAGCTGACTGCGCATGTCCGCACTACAAGCGGGCATGTGCAGTCGGCTCTGCCCAGGCCCGATGCCTGGCAGAGTGAATGAAGAGCCGGAAGACGCCGCGGGGAAGCTGAGCCAAAGTCAGAAGTGGATTGAAATGGAATGAACAAAAAGTGAACTGGATTCACTGAAAAAAACCTGGTGGGTGCACAATCCCTTGTGGATGGAATGATTGATACCGATACTTGAAATACGGCAATGGTTTATTGAAGGACAAATTTGAGAGTAGATAACGCGTTTTGGGGCCTTTGGGCTACAAAGCCCACCCCTTCATCAGATCTAGTGTAAGAATATAAAAAATCACATTCAGTAACATAGTCATCTATATAAAAAAACAGCTTTATTCATATAATAAAAACTCCATAATGTCATGAAATTTGTTAGGCAGTTAAAAATCATGATACAAAATAAGAATTAAAGTAAACATAAAAATAATGAATACATTGAAATCAATAGAATAAAAACATACATAAGCTCGTAACCATGATTGATAGCAAATGTTTCTCCTTTGCATAGTGGCTAGGGATCATGAACTTTGTGTAGAGATATTGTCAGTATTTGTTTATATTGTGTGTGCAGACCGAAGGAGATGTTTAGTGGCATGCCTAGGAGTCTTATTTAGGGTTGAGCCGATCTTGAAATTTCAGGATCGTTTTTAAAATCCGATTTCCGAACATCTTCCATTCGAACCCGATCCCAATTCCGATCCCAATGTAAGTCAATGGGATTTTTTTAATAATCGAAGATCAGATTTTAAAAATGATCCTATTCACTACACAGCATGGAGTCTAAAAATTGTTTCAATTTTTGGACCCCACGCTGTGTAGTGATTAACCCCCACCCCCCCACCGGTGTCCGCTTACCTGCACAGCTGCAGTTCCCAGTTCTTCTTGGTCTGGTCCTCTGTCCCTCGCATGTCTTCAGAGCGCCCTGCGCCGCGCCCCCCGATCATCTTCTCCCCACCCCATACAGCCCCTCTACCCGATCCCTCTATCAAAGTTAACAGAACCACACTTACCCCTGTCCCAAAGGTCCAAGGCGTTGGGATAACCCTAGAATCTGACCTATCCTTCAAGTCGCACACGCAAACCCTCAATACTTGCTCCTGTCTCCAACTCAAGAACATCCATCAAATCCACTCCTTCCTCACCCCAGAAACTGCTAAGACGCTAGTTCATGCCCTCATTATCTCCCGCTTAGATTACTGCTTCACCCTTCTCCATGGACTCCCAGCAAACACCCTCACCCCCCCCCCCCCTCCAGTCCATCGTAAACTGTGCTGTTTGCTTAATTTACCTCGCCCCATTCTTCATCGGCTGCTCCCCTCTGCCAGTCCCTCCACTGGCTACCTATAGCCCAGCGAATTGAATTCAAGCTACTAACACTAACATACTGAATGAAGGTCCTAGAGAGACTGGTCCTGACACACCTACGCCCCCTAGTGAGCTCCGCTCTGGACCCCCTCCAGTTTGCCTACCGGCCAGGCATTGGGGTAGATGACGCCATCATCCACCTTCTTCACAGAGCTCTCTCTCACCTGGAGAAACCCGGGAACACTGTGAGAATAATGTTCTTTGATTTCTCCAGTGCGTTCAACACCATTCAGCCAGGGCTACTGAGGGAGAAGCTGAACCTTGGTGGTGTGGACCATCACCTGTCCAACTGGATCCTAGACTACCTGACAAACCGCCCTCAGTATGTGAGAGCCCAGGACTGTGTGTCTGACACTGTGATCTGTAGTACGGGGGCACCTCAAGGTACAGTTCTTGCCCCATTCCTCTTCACACTGTACACTGCTGACTTCAGGCACAACTCATCCAGCTGTTACTTACAGAAGTACTCCGATGACTCTGCTATAGTCGGCCTTATCACTGATGGCGATGATAGGGAATACAGAGACTTAAACCGGGATTTTGTTGAATGGTGCCAGCAGAACCAGCTCAGGATTAATGCTGGGAAGACCAAGGAGATGGTGGTGGACTTTAGTAAACGGAGAGGTGCTCCAACCCCGGTGGAGATCCAAGAAACATGTATTGAGATAGTCAGGACCTATAAGTACCTGGGCGTGCTCCTCAATAATAAACTAGACTGGGCTGATCACCTGGAGGCGCTGCACAGAAAGGGCCACAGCAGACTCTACCTGCTCAGGAGGCTGAGGGCCTTCGGAGTCCAGGGGACACTTCTTAGGGCCTTCTTCAACTCTGTGGTTGCCTCAGCCATCTTTTTCGGTGTGGCCTGCTGGGGAAGCAGTATATCAACCAGGGACAGAAATAGACTTGACAGGCTGATCAGGAGGGCCAGCTCTGTCCTGGGGAGCCCCTTGGACCCAGTACAGGTGGTGGGTGACAGAAGGATACTGTCTGTGGTGACCTCCATGCGGGGGAACAAATCCCACCCCATGTATGGGACCCTGATGGGACTTGGCAGCACTGTAAGCGACCGTCTGCTTCACCCCAAGTGTGAGAAGGAGCGCTATCGCAGGTCCTTCCTTCCAACCGCGACCAGGCTGTATAATCTACATCAGACCAAACGAAGAGCTCTCCGCACAGAGAACTAATGATTATGAGGATGACCATGAGGTCTTCCTCTTTCTCTTCTGTTTTTTCCTTAGCTGCCATGGACTCCTAGTATATCTTCTCTTCTCAGCTTATCTGTGTCTACGTCTGTAACATATTACTCTGTATTATCCTGTATCTGTATTACTATGCTGCTGTAACACGCTGAAATTTCCCCAAGGTGGGACTATTAAAGGATTATCTTATCTTATCTTATCTTATCTTATACAAAGCCATCCACAACCTGTCTCCTCCATATATCTCTGACCTAATCTCCCGCTACCTGCCCACACGTAACCTCAGATCCTCCAAAGACCTCCTACTCTGCTCTACTCTTATCCACTCCTCACACAACCGTCTCCAAGGTTTCTCCCGTGCATCCCCCATACTCTGGAACTCCTTACCACGACACATAAGACTGACCCCCACAATCACAGGATTCAAGAAGGCCCTGAAGACTCCCCTATTCAGGAAGGCCTACAACCTCCAATAACACTATCACCAAACCACCAACCCTCACCTTCTGTCTGTATCCCTCTTCCCTCATAGACTGTAAGCCCTCGCGGGCAGGGCCCTCTATCCTACTCTGCCAGTTGGTCATTGTTAGTTCTATATCTGTTAGTATATTTTGTGTACTGTATGTAAACCCCCAAATGTAAAGCACCATGGAATTAATATAATAATGTACAGCACCATGGAATTAATATAATAATGTAAAGTACCATGGAATTAATATAATAATGTAAAGCACCATGGAATTAATATAATAATGTAAAGCACCATGGAATTATATAGTAATGTACAGCACCATTGAATATAATAATGTACAGCACCATGGAAGTAATATAATAATGTACAGCACCATGGAATTAATATAATAATGTACAGCACCATGGAATTAATGGTATTATATAAATAAACAATAACAACAACAATACTTTTCCCTGCACATGATTCGTGCGGACACCGTCCAGAAAACACACGGACCCCATTATAGTCTATGGGGGTTTGTGTGCTTTCATTACTCACTGCTTTTTAATGAGTTCGGTATTCCATTTGGGGGGGTCCCCATGCAGACTCCCCGAACGGATTACCAAACGTAGATGTGAACCAGGCCTTAGTAAGTGTGGGCTAACATTGTAATTCATTCCCCTGTCCCCTACTGACCTATAATATTCTGTCTGGTCTCACTTTTTATTGCTCGATTTGAGTATTCTGCATTTTAAGTCTTTCTTGCCATCAAAAAGTAACTAATATCTGAACGAAAGGAACTTAAATGTAAGTGTGAACCCAGCTTGATCCACACTGCTGGGACTACTGATACTCCGCACTATATTACTTTGCCTTGGTTTCTAGAATCTTGTCGCGTTCCCAGGCCCCAAAGCTATAAAACACTTCACACCTTTGCATTCGTCTTGTAGGGGAAACGGATTAGAAATTAATAGGAACAATCAAAAGATCAAGTTCTTTGCATAATGGGAGAAAGATGTATTATAGTGATATAAAGGCTGCATTTCCCCTATGCCTGACGCGGCCACAACGTCTGTGCTTTTATTCTATACATTTCCTGAAACTTAGATTCTAATTTTACTTATTTAAA
This sequence comes from Leptodactylus fuscus, assembly GCF_031893055.1. Lineage (NCBI taxonomy): Eukaryota > Metazoa > Chordata > Amphibia > Anura > Leptodactylidae > Leptodactylus > Leptodactylus fuscus. The sequence goes on along the minus strand of NC_134275.1, from coordinate 17,321,076 downwards.
AAGGCTTCCGAATCCAAAGCCTTAAAGGCAGAGGACAGGCAGCCTGTATGCCAGATGGGATTTTACAACGTCTTATCACCCTCTAGTCTAGACAGCATTATTATAAGAATATGTTTCTATGTCATGATTGACATCGCTGCCGTAACACTTTGTGAATCCAGGCACTGATTGAAAAAATTCTGTCCTCCGCACTCAAATCAGCGAGATCTCAGAGTTGACATTAGGAAAGCATTAGGCTTCCCTACCGGCTTAGTCGTCATTAACTCTTTGACTCTTTAAGTTAGAGAAAAATCGAGAGGATTTCTGAGCTAATCAGTCCTGAAGGATTTTGTTGTATTACAAAAAGAATCCACATACAGTGTTGGCCAAAAGTATTGGCACCCCTGCAATTCTATCAGATAATACTCGTTGTCTTCCAGAAAATGATTGCAAGCACAAACTCTTTGGTATTAATATCTTCATTGCAATGAAAAAACACAAGAGAGAATGAAAAAGTCAAATCATTGACTCCAAAAATGGGCCGGACAAAAGTATCGGCGCCCTCAGCCTAATACTTCGTAGCACAACCTTTAGACACAATAACTGCACACAACCTGCTTCCTGTAACCATCAATGAGTTTCTTACAATGCTCTGCTGGAATCTTAGACCATTCTTCTTTGGCAAACTGCTCCAGGTCCCCCCTGAGATGTGAAGGGGTGCCTTCTCCAAACTGCCATCAAGAGATCTCTCCCCCCCCCCCCCCCCACAGGTGTTCTATGGGATTCAGGGCTGGACTCATTGCTGCCACTTTACAAGTCTCCAGGGCTTTCTCTCATCACCATTTTCTAGTGCTGACCTGAAGTGTGTTTTGAGTCATTGTCCTGCTGGAAGACCCCTGACCTCTGAGGGAGACCCAGCTTTCTCACACTGGGCCCTACATTATGCTGCACAATGTGTTGGTCGTCTTCAGATTTCATAATGCCATGCACACGGTCAAGCAGTCCAGTGCCAGAGGCAGCAAAGCAACCCCAAAACATCAGGGAACCTCCGCCATGTCTGACTGTAGGGGGCGTCTTCTTTTCTTTGAAGGCCTCTTTTTTTCCCTATAAACTCTATGTTGATGCCTTTTCCCAAAAAGCTCTACTTTTTGTCTCATTTGACCAGAGAACATTCTTCCAAAATGTTTTTGGCTTTCTCAGGTAAGTTTTGGCAAACTCCAGCCTGGCTTATGTCTCTGGGTAAGAAGTGGGGTCTTCCTGGGTCTCCTACCATACAGTCCCTTCTCATTCAGACGCTGACACTGGATAGTACGGGGTGACACTGTTGTACCCTTGGACTGCAGGGCAGCTTGAACTTGTTTGGATGTTAGTTGAGGTTCTTTATCCACCATCCGCACAATCTTGCGGTGAAATCTCTGGTCAATGTTTCTTTTGCGTCCACATCTAGGGAGGTTAGCCACAGTGCCATGGGCTTTACACTTCTTGATGACACTGCGCACAGTAGACACAGGAACATTCAGGTCTTTGGAGATGGACTTGTAGCCATGAGATTGCTCATGCTTCCTCACAATTTTGCATCTCAAGTCCTCAGACAGCTCTTTGGTCTTCTTTCTTTTCTCCATGCTCAATGTGGTCACACAAGGACACAGGACAGAGGTTGAGTCAACTTTATTCCATTTCAACTGGCTGCAATTGTGATTTAGTTATTGCCACCACCTGTTAGGTGCTTCAGGTAAGTAACAGGTGCTGCTAATTACACAAATTAGAGAAGCATCACATGATTTTTCAAACAGTGCCAATACTTTTGTCCACCCCCTTTTTTATGTTTGGTGTGGAATTATATCCAATTTGGCTTTTTGACAATTCTTTTTGTGGTTTTCCATTGAAGACAAATTAAATGAAGATAATAATACCAAAGAATTTGTGATTGCAATCATTTTCTGGAAGAAACTGAGTATTATCTGACAGAATTGCAGGGGTGCCAATACTTTGTCCAACACTGTATTGTAAGATTATTGTTAGGATAGCACATGCACAGCCAATACTGGATATACTAATTAAAATGGTTAACATGGTGCCATGTGTCCAACACTCCTTTGGCTGCACCAACTACAACCCCACATTGGTTTTCACCAGAGCCCTATATGCTGGGGATGGATTTGGCAGCACTCCTGGGTGGAGTGGCACTGGGGGCGACAGAGAGTAAATTGTAGTCATACAGTCTGGGTCGTCAATGGGAGCAGTAGCAAAGCACAAAGCGCAGTTCAGGGAGCAGAGGTCTAGAGGGAATCCAAGGTCCTTACCGGGAACACGCACAGTATGAAATCAGGAAGCAGAGGCAAGGACAAAGGCCAAGGCAAAGGGTCAAAACACAGGCTATCAGAAAAGGAGGAACGCTTACTACAGGACACGAAGTACAACTGAATGGCCCGCCACTAGTCCAAAACCGGAAGTCCTCCGTCCAGTTCAGGAGGAGACCAGTACAATGCTGTGGAGGTTCCGGTCTGCCTCCCGAGACCTGGAAGCGGGGACTTGAGGAGGGCAGTAGGGAGAGGGCCGGCACCCTCCACACAGTGCTGCGAAGGTTCCGGTTCATATACTGGCAGACAGGCCGTGGAAGTAAGTATACAATTCAGTAGGGCAGTGGTGTGGTGAGGGGGCCAGTGGAGCCCTGTGCCTTAGGAGTCCACTATGATCACTATGGCTATGTCACTGTCTACTCTTAGTAACCGGATTATTCCCATCAGGGAATTTACAGCTATAACAACAGATGAGATTTCTACTTGGAAACAATAGAGAGAATTTATTAATAATACCACACCAGTTTTCTGGCACACGGCTGTTTGTGCCAAAGAAACATGCCAACAATATGCCACTTTTTTCAACATGCTCACCACTTTTGAGAAAAGTGTCCAGGGCAGGACATGGATTAGAGATACCGGTGCCTTAACCCTACAGATTAACTATAACTCACGCCAGAAAAGTAGTGTGAGCGATACCTGAAATTTATGTCCGCCTCTGATTAGCTCTCAGTCCTGGCACATGGATTCTCCTGCAGTGCTTCAGAATTATTAAGAAGCCAAAACTCTGTGCATTCACAATATAAGGATCAGCAAGGGCAGGGCAATACATTGAAAAATAACCTTAATCCAAAGACAGCTAAATTAATCGTTGTACACTTGCTGACGCCAATTATTTCAATTATTTTGCATCTATGCCATCCTGTCTCATACTGCCATTGGTTAAAGGAGATAAGATAAGATAGTCCTATAGTAGTCAGTGTGTTGCAGCAGCAGCATGATAATACAGATACAGGATAATAGCATTAATATATTACAGAAGGAGACACATAGGCTGAGAATAGCAGATAGGAGAAAATACTAGGAGTCATAGCAGCTAAAGAAAAAGAAGACTTCAGGATCATTTAGTTCTCTGAGCGGAGTGATCTTCGCTTGGCCTGATGTTGATTGTGTAGGCTGAACACGGTTGGGAGGAAGGATCTCTGATAGCTCCTTCTCACACTTGGGGTGAAGCAGTCGGTCACTGACAGTACTGCCCGGTGCTATCATGGTCTCATACATGGGATAGGAGATATTCTCCAGCATGGAGGTCACCATGGACAGTATCCTTCTGTCACCCACCACCTGCACTGGGTCCAGGGAGATCCCTAGGACAGAGCTGTCCTTACTAACCAGGCTGTCAATTCTATTTCTGTCCCTGGCTGGTATACTGCTCCCCCAGCAGGCCACACTGAAGAATATGGCTGATGCCACTGCAGAGTTGAAAAGGGCCCTAAGAAGTGGCCCCTGGACTCCAAAATCCCTCAGCCTCCTGAGCAGGTAGAGTCTGCTGTGATCCTGTCTTTGCAGCGCCTCCAGGTGATCAGCCCAGTCCAGCTTATTATTCAAGAGCACACCCAGGTACTTAGTCTTGACTATTTCAATATTGAAAAAGAAGGAAGTCCAGCAATTCAACGTGTTCCTTAAAACTTAAGTTTTTATTTGTAAACATACTTTTGGAATAAAAGTTAAGGGGTGCCAACAGGCAAAAGTGACCCCCCGCCATACAGATAAAGGTCCAGCTATGTACAAATGCACATCCAGCTGAAAGTGTGGCCTACACTGACTGCAGAGTGTGACCTCTGCACCAGCGCGGGTGTGATGACTTAAGTCATCAGCGCCCACAGTGAACAGGAGAAAGGACGCACGGCGGCTCTTCAGGTAAGTATATTTGTGTGTGTACTGTTTGGGAAGGGGGGCTACTGTGGACCATTTCATGCTCTGTGGGGAGGGGGACCACTGTGGACCATTTCATGATGTGTCGGGAGGGGGGCTACTGTGGAGTTTACGCTAGGTTCACACCTGCGTTCGGCACTCCGTTCTATGGTTTCCGTCTTGTGACGGAAAGCACAGACCGGGTCCGGCCGTGAGCGGCGGTGAGCGTTTTATGCTCTCTGCCGCAAAACCATTTTTTTTTAAATCCGGACACAGAGTACTGCATGTCCGACTCTATGTCCGGATTAAAAAACCCGGTTTCACAGCGTCTAAACTTTGCACCTTATTATGAATTGTGATATTGTGGTGGACATTCGGCCTAGTATTTAGCTTATCATAAGCGTGCAAAGGAATAAAATAACAAAGTCAATTTTACAAAAACATCCAAAACTTTATTATATTGAAAAAAATCAACAAGTACACATCTAGATTTACCAAAATCTAAGACCAGTAACACGACCAGGTGATGGTTTCGGGTTGGTATACTCAACAAACCTAGATGTCCGATGAATGCGATCATCGCCTCAAAGCGTTAGCAGCATGTGTCCAGACTGTCCGGCTTGTTTTGTGTGTCAGATTGTGTGAAAATGTTAAATGGAAAGGGCAATGGAGAGGCAGATGAGTGATCCAAGGGGAAGAGATGACTGTAGTAGAACATGAAGCAACATTTACTGGAATCTAATTGAGGACTGGAGACAAGTAATGATCTTGTCATGGTGATACCGAGTATACAGAAAGCACAGAGCTCGCAGACTGGAGGGGAGGTGGAGGAAGGCAGACCTGAAGAATAACAGATGAAAATTTAGGATTGAGACAATAGCGGAGTGATAGGACAAATGAGGATAAGGAAATGTCAGGTATATGAATGGCTAATAATACAGGAAGAGATGACTGTGTAGTACCGACCAGAGATGAGCGAGTATTCGATACCTCCGGCGCCAGGGAAGGGGGGAGGGGCAGTAAAAATGCAATGCCCCGGAAGTGTTTTTGTATTTGACTATATCCAGTGTATGATACAGTATATACGTCTGACACAACATATCTTAGCTCGTATTAAGACAGAGGTCTGAGTATATTGAGTTCTGGTCTGGGGGTCTGATATTAATATATGAATCTAGGGTATGATATTAATACAGATATAGAGGTTTGATATTAATATGACAGTCTAATATGAGAGTCTGACTAACTACATCCTTTCATATATATCTCATACCTCTTAGCAAACTACTCACATTTTTCCACATATCCGCTACTTGCTTATGATTCCTGCAAATATTTCAGTACAAGAGAAAAGTCATGCACAAACAGTCATTGAATGATGAGGACCTGCCCCTGGAACACCATGCAGGTAACCTGCGTACAAACTAAGGCTGAGGTCCCATGGTGTGGTGTTAAGATAACAGAGGCAGATTTGAGCCACGGGTGAGAACTAGATACACTGATCAAAATGGTTAATACGGCACTGTGTGTCCAACAACCCCCCCCCAGGGCGTACCAACTCCAACCACACAGTGGAGTTCACCAGAGCCCCAGATGGTGGGGATGGACTTGACTGCACTGCTAGGTAGAAATAGGTAGAGTGGTACGGGTCGGGAAACCCTAAAAACACAGCGCACTACAAATCATGGCAAACCAGACACTGAGATCTCTTACCAGCAGATGTTTCGGGTAGCGGTGCAGATCCAAGGAACCAGAAGGCAGCGACGAGGGGTCAGCAGGTGTTAGCAGAGAGTCAAGCGTAGTCGTATGGTACGGGCCATCAACAAGAGGGCAACGCGGTACAGTGGGAAATCCAAAGGGTTGGTCAGGTAGGCCAAGTTGGTAACAGGAGCGGTAGAGCAGTACCGACTCGGTTCAGGAGGCAGAGGTCTAAAGGCGAGCCAGGATTATAAGCAGGAGCAGGCACAGTACATAAATCAGGAGGTAAAAGGCAGGATCAGAGGTCAAAGCAAGAGGGTCAGAAACACAGGCAGTCAGAACGGGAGAAACTCTTACTATCAGGAACCCTGGAGGAATCACTGAAAATCCAGTGTCAGTCCAGAGCCAGAGCCATCCATAAATTGACTCCGTCCGCCACTGGGCCGAAAACCGGAAGTCCTCCATCCGGCTCAGGAGGAGACCGGAAACCTCTGCACATCACTGCAGAGGTTCCAGCCTGCCTCCCCAGACCCGGTAGCAGGGTACTCGGGAGCACAGGAAGGAGAGGGCCAGCAACCTCCACACAGCAATGTAGAGACTCCAGCCCTATTTTTTTTTTGTTGTAGATTTTTCTGCGTTTTTTTTAGCCAAGGGCAAGAGTGGCCACAAAAGTAATGGGAAATATATAGAAAGCTCTCATACATCTACCTTCTGTTCAATCCACTCCTGACTTTGGCTCAAAAATACGCAGCAAAATTTACAACAAAAAAGCTGTATTTCCACAACATAGGGCCTCGGCTTAAAAGGTCATTTTTCGGAAAACGGGTAAATCAGTAGGGTTTGGTTCCTACTCCTCCTAGTGGAGCCATTTTCATTTCTCGTGCATGCACAGTACTGTCATTTTTTGGCCTCCGATTCCAGTACAGTACAGAATAGGCTCAGGGATCCACCAAGGGATTGACCTTTGGACCAATCTGAATCCGACTATTGGCCCGGGAGCTTGAAGGGTCTTAAGACAACCTAGAGAACATAGCACTATTATAGAGAGCACCTGGTGAAAGGGGGCCTGATCTATATTTCACCAAGGGGTCCACAGGCTTTAGGTTATGCTTCTGGATTAACTTGCCAGTTTCTCTTCACTATACATCATCTGTTTGCTTCAGCTCTGGCACACTCACAGTAGTCAGGTCTGTGACCAGCATCACATATGTGTCCAAAGCATCCTATATGCAGGGGGGGTGATGTTACCGAGAGCGAAAAAGCAACGCACACATGCTATATATATTTGTCCTTCTTGTATTTCCAGAATGTAGCCAGTCTGGCGCTTCCTGTGGATATGGAAAAAGCAAATCATTATGTCTTTATAAATAATACATAATTTTGCAGTGAGCTACGCGCTGTATTGGATTTGTGCCACTCAAGTAAGGTTACCCTTGTCATCTCTGCTGGAGCGGGATACCATATACACCTCTTTATATTGCTTCCATTCTCCTAGCATACCACCAAATGAAGTTCCTGGATCACGTCCTGCCCCATCCTTGGATATATCAGGGTGATGGACAAAACAGACATCTTTCTGGCATGGTCGGTTGCTGCCAATATCATGCAAAGAAATGACCAAGAATTTGCACTGTGGAGCTATGCTAGTTTACCAGGCAGCTGGTGACTGATATATCCTTATATACGGTTACACAAGAATGATTTATAATGTAATTCATAAAGAGCAAATTGATAACCATTTTATCCGACTATTTTTGCAAGTTGGACCATTGTGCGAGGGATAAGGATCCACCCAGCAGTGACTTGGAGGGTACAAAGAGCAGATTCTTGGTCATTATTTTGCAATGCATTGACTGGTTTTGTTCTATTATTGACCAGCTTTTCAAATAAATGCAGAAAGTTGTGAAAGTTTGGCCTATGAGGAGATTGCTGCAATCGGTGGTGACAAAGCTGAGACGTTTACATTTACAGAGGAAGAAAGGAGCAGGATTCTGGAATAGCTGCAAGGGCTATCTATACAGTGCAAGAGAACATTATGGCCGGGTCCCAGATTGTTATAATGCTGTGTTTTATATTACCTGCAAAAGTGGATGAGATTCTGGCTAATCTCATCCACACAATGCAGAAAAAAAATCCGTAGTGGATTATATTTATAATCGTCAATTACACCTACAGAATCCGCCGGCGTAAATATAATAGAGAAAGAAAATCTATGAAAAATGGTCCGGCAAAATCTGCAATGCCTTTTCACCGCAGTTATTTCTGAACAGTTTTTTTGGCTGTGGCTTCCTACAAGTGGATTATCCTAAAAATCTGGAATTAAAAAAAAAAAAAAATTACATGGCATTTTACAGTCACAGCAAAGTGGATGGGATACTAGCGAGTCCCATCACCATTTTGTGGAAGAATACGCTCAGCGGGCGTGAAATTCACAGCATCTCCATTATACCTATGGAAATGCCAACGGTTTCCCTATTGCTATAATAGAAGAGGAAAGTCCACAGAGGAAAACTTTGCGGAATTTCTGTGAAAAGTTTTTTTTTCAGCTGATGCTCGCAACGTGGCGCCTTGTCCACTAATTTTGTAGAGCAATCACTGACTCATGATTCACGACTTGTCAGGTGGAGGAAATACGTCTCCAAAAAGAAGCAGATACAGAAGTTGGTTATTAATATTTCATCCTGTACATTAACCAAATCCGAACTGACAGATATAGATAGGGTTGGGAATTGTTCCAACTCATGCAATAAATATATATGAATTATTACTGATTTTTTTTTTTTACTGACTTTGTAGAAATTTCAAATTTGAAAATGTAGCTTTGGGATAACCATATGTCAAATCAAGGGATTAAGATGGAACGGTAGAAATTGGTGCAGAACCCGTATATACTCGAGTATAAGCCGAATTTTTCAGTACAGTTTTTGTGCTGAAAAAACCTCCCTCGGCTTATACTCGAGTCAAACAAAAAAAAAAAATGTATTTTTATTTTTTGGGAGGGGGTGTCTATAACCAGCCGCAATAGTAATGTATAGAATCTCCCATAAAATAGTGAAAAAAAAGCTTTTTTTAAATTTTCCAGTAGCTGCTGCATTTTCCCCCCTCGGCTTATACTCGAGGCAATAAGTTTTCCCAGTTTTTTGTGGTAAAATTAGGGGCCTCGGCTTATATTCGGGTCGGCTTATACTCGAGTATATACGGTATACAGAAAACACCAGCGTTTCCGTAAGTATAATTGACATGCTACTATTTACAAAAATTCAATACCTGCTGCGGATATCTCTCTGCGATGTGTTGATGGGATTAGAAAGGTTTTTTTGCCACTTCAATTCTACTGTTGACAAAACCCTACGTATTCAGCCTAAAGGGATATAGTGAGCATTTTGACCCCACAGCTGTTTCACAGATTTTATTAACATTTGGATGTGAAAATTAAAAATGACTAAAACCTCACTTTTTCCTCCTTTAACACCTTGAAAAAAATTTGGGGATAAAGTTCACCAGAGTTTGTTACATAATTTCTTACGAATATGGCAGTATTCCTTATGTGGTAGTAATGGGTATGGGTAGAAGGTGAGGCTTGGGTTGGAAAGAGCGCTATTTTACTTTGGGGGGAAGATTTTGCTGAAATAGTTTTCAGGTGCCATGTCGCCTAAAGTACTAGTACAATGCAAACTCCCCCCAAAAAATGTACCCCATTTTGGAGACTACACGCCTCACAGAATTTATCACGTGGTATAGTGCACATTTAAAGGGATCACAGCCAATGAGGCAGGACCTGACTTTGCCCAATTTGGACAATCATCATTCCTACGTCTCCAGAAAATACCAGACAACAGTAGAAGCAGACCCTGCCTATACATCAAGATATACATGTAACATGCACAATCGGACACACAAAGCACAAGTGTAAACACAACACAGGGCAGAACCTAAAAACATTGTCCTCGTATGGCCATGTTGATGAAGAAAGCCCCCTTACAAATCACATGTACTTAAACAGTTTTTACAAATTTATTTATTTAAAAAAGGGTCTGTTAGTGCTAATAATGGGTTAATAAATGCACCCATATACCATAGCAGTGTTTTGAGTGATTTCTGTGTTTTTCTGGGAACTCCTGGTATCCTCTGCATTTGTTTACCTAGTGTAGCTTCCTGTTCTTCTATCCTACAAGTACCATAATGCTTTGCTCCTTCCCCCTCCCTCTCTCGCTCCCTTATAAACCCTCTCTGCCTCCTTAGCTAACCCGGCCCCTACTAGCCCTTCCCAACTTACGAACTTAGCCCACCCCTCCCCCTGCTCCCCACCTATTACTTACCTGCTTTCCTGTTTCCTCCTCTCCTTGACATATCCTGGAGCACTGCAGGCCTCCCACGCTGCCTGGAGCCGGGCCTGACGTCGCTTACAGAAGCTCCAGACCAGAAGCAAGAGAAGATAGGTAAGTATTGTGTGCCAGCTTCCCAGGTACTATTGCATGTTCGTGCCACACAGAAGAGGAGGCGGCCTTCCCTGGATGACGTGTCGGCCTGGGTCCAATGGTAAGTATAATGGGACTGGGGGGGGGATATGGATTATACCAATGACCTGTTACATCAGCCGACAGGTTAAAAATGTAATATATGTAGTCACATGACCTACATATATTATTGAGAAACCAGAAAGTTGGAGGGGAGGGGCTGGGGGACTTAGTCAGAAATTTCCAAATTATCCTAGAAAACCCCTTTAAGTTAGCTGAATGGCCATTCAGGACACTATGAAAGTTGGGTATCAGAAGCCATTTCATTCCCCTCAGGATCTGCAGGTTAGTATGAACACATCTCTCCATCACTCTCAAGAACTAGATGGGACCCGGGGCTTAGCTCTGCACCCCAACAAATATGGTGAAAATGCTGCACAAAGTCTAAGTGTGATTGTTTAATACAGGGGTGCTCACACTTTTTCAGCATGTGAGCTACTTTGTTAGCTGACCAAGGGAAAAGATCTACTAGGGCGAGGCCAGGGCGGGCCTGTGGGTGGGACTGGGCGGGATTATGGGCATGTCTGTGGGTGGGGCCAGACATGTGGGCGGGGCCGAACGGATCGTGAGAGCAGGAGACAGCGGCGTTCTGTGGCCGCCCAGGGATCCCCGGTGTCTCCTTCAGCGCAGGCTGAGTTATCTCTGGACACTGGCAGGCTGGAGCTGCGGCAGCCCCGCCTGGTGAGTTGGCCCCCATGTGGTGAGTTACATTGTCAGAAGGGGCCGACATAAGTAGGTGTGTAAGAGGGGGGTTTAGGTAAAATGCCTCTAACCAGAGCTGGCGTCAGAATCCGGCAAACCCGGGCAAGTATCAGGGTTTGTTCCGTCTCCCGGAAAAAAAACCTGACCGGCTCCCATTGATTTCAATGGGAGCCGTCTTTTTGGTAAGGATTTTGAGGCGGATACAGAACTCTGTGTGAACTTACGCTAATACAGATGAAAGCGTTCATTGCACTGCTAATTTTGCAGCGGATTTTACCCTTAAATCAGCGGCAGATTCTTCCCTCATTCTGACTCCCATTGAAAACAAATAGTGAAGGACGCTGAAAAAAAAAAAAAAAAAATCTTGCTGCATATGCCAGCGGTGCAGAAAATAAAGAGGAATCTGGACAGATGTCTGCCTAAAATTCCTCTTTACTTTCTTATGTCTGAACAGTCCGACACTGATTAGATCCCAGATTACTAATTCATTAAAATAAACAATTGCACCATTTTTATTTACATCATTCAGTGATCATTTTAAATATTCTTTGGTGATACTGAATATATTTTTTATTTATATATACAATTTATTTTTATTATTTGATAATTAAAATTTGCTAAAGTCTTATTTTAATCATTTTTTTTCCCCATTAGGTTTGTTTTTTCTCGTACTAGTCTTATCCTATCCCTGCATGTATACGCTATATACGATATATAGAGAACTCTCTTTCTATCTACTAGTACATTGTCTGCTTAGTAACTCTATTATTCAGAACACAATGTCCTGGCGTATAGAGATCTCTATATACAATACATTATATAGGAAAGCACAGCACTATATAGAGATCTCTCTAAATTCATGGCCGATCTCCGGGAACCTCCTCAATAACATTCACGGCCCTGAGATGACGTCATTGCTCGGTGAATACTAAGGACCTGGCAGTCGAGTGTTTGCTCTTTTTTACCAGGGACCTAAAAACCAGGCGACTCCCGGGAATACTGGATGAGCTGACATGTCTGGCAGACTGAACCTCCTTACAGAGTTACAATTGCCTGGACAATATAGTCTATGGATGATCCAGAAGTGGTTACAGATCTATAGGTGCTCAGACTAATCCGACAGAAATGACATGACCCGTAAAGTAATCCCTGCGATCAGCGATCTCTGCTGCCGGTATCAGCTGGTGATCAGGAGGTCGGCCATCCAGGGGCAGACTGTGTATTACAGAGCATGTGGAGGGTAGAAGACCATGCTCCTGGTCATGATCTGGGCTTCCTCGTGACATGGACCGCCTACCTGGCAGCCATTTTGAATAAATTAATTTCTTATCCAATCAAAAGTGTCTAATTTGCATAATTACCCAGAATGCATTGCTTCGTCTCTCCCTAAGCTTAATGAGTCGTGTAAATAATAAATTAAATCAAGGAAAATCTCTTAGAATCTGGAATTTTGCTGTGATCCGGTGGGGTGGGCGGAGCCTCAGCGGGGGGGTATATTCTGGCCCTGCCAGGACCTGGCTGAGGGATCGTGGGGAGGTAGGTTTTTAACATTTTACAAAAAAAAAATTGTGCTGGTCCTACTGTCTAGCACCAACCTCCATCCACGCAGGCAGCAGCATCACTCCTGCAGCCATAGGCAGACCTGAAACACCACTATAATAAGTGGGACTCCGACTTGAGCATCTGAGGAGACCATGTCCTGAGGACTGGGGCCTTAAGCCACTCTGCCGCCACCACCATGCAGTAACAGGCAGACCTGTGCAAGGCCACAACGACCTCACGAGTGCAGAAAACACTCTATAACTAAGCCGGCTTGTCTTCATAGGGACAACCTAAGAGCAACATTCATTTAACTTAAGGAGACTCTCACACAGTGCATTGTGGGAAATTATGCAAATTAGAACAGATGAAAATCTATTCATTACCAAGAAGACAAGACAAAGGAGAGGCCACACACCATGAGGCCGGGTCCACCAACTCCTACTATAATACACTCCACAATCCTTGCGATCAGTGATCTCTGCTACCGGGACCAGCTGGTGATCAGGAGGTCGGCCATCCAGGGGCAGACTGTGTACTACAGAGCATGTGGAGGGTAGAAGACCATGCTCCTGGTCCTGATCTGGGCTTCCTCATGACATGGACCGCCTATCTGACAGCCATTTTTAATAAATTAATTTCTTATCCAATCAAAAGTGTCTAATTTGCATAATTTCCCAGAATGCATTGCTGCAACTCTCCCTGAGCTTAATGAATTGCGTAAATAATAAATTAAATCAAGCAAAATGTCTTAAAATCTGGAATATTGCTGTAATCTGGTGGGGTGGACGGAACCTCAGTTGCTGGGGGATATTCTGGTCCTGCCAGGACCTGGCTGAGGGATCGCTGGGATGACAGTTCAAGGGCTAATTTTTTTTCAAGGTGTGCGTTTTAATACATTACAGAAAAAACTATTCTGTTTGTATAAATAATAGCTGCCCTGTACAGACCTCCATACACACAGGCAGCCGCTTCACTCCTGTAATCATAGGCAGACCTAAAACTCCACTACTATAAGTGGAACTTCAATTCAAGCTCCCAGAGGAGACAATGTCCTGAGCACAGGGCCTTACACCACTCTGCCATCACCATGCAGTAGTAGGCAGTTCTGTGCCAGGCCACAAAGACCTCCGAGTGCAGAAAACACTCTATAACTAAGCTGGTTTGTCTTCATAGGGACAACCTAAGAGCAACATTCATTTAACTTAAGGAGACTCTCACACAGTGCATTGTGGGAATTTATGCAAATTAGAACAGATGAAAATATACATATTACTAAGAAGACGTGACAAAGGAGAGGACGTGCACCATGAGGCCGGGGCCCCCGACTCCTACTTAGCCAACGCCCTTATTTTTTTTTATTTTTTTTAAGGCACCAAAACTGTGCCAACTTTCACCTGAGTACACAAAAAAGTAGGAGTGCCCTTAAAAAAAAAAACTAAATCCCAGGCCAAAAGGCACCAGCACAGCTATATCCCTCTGGGACAGAAAGACTACTAGCTCCAGCCTCCTATTAGGCCATTACCCAAATGAATGCTAACAGGGGTGGGCGGAGCCTCAGCTGCTGGGGTATATAATCTATCCTCATCAGGACATGGATGAGGGATTGCTGGGTTACCAGTTCAAGAGATAATTTTTTTTCATGGTATACATCTTTAAAGAGGACCTTTCATGATTTGGGGCACAGGCAGTTCTATATACTGCTGGAAAGCCGACAGTGCATTGAATTCAGTCCTGTGCCAGGCCACACAGACCTCATAAGTATAGAAAACACTCTATAACTAAGCCGGCTTGCCTTCGTAGGGACAACCTATGAGCAACATTCATTTAACTTAAGGAGAACCTCAGGCAGTGCATTGTGGGAACTTATGCAAATTAGAACAGATGAAAATGTATGTATTACCGAGAAGAAGTGACCAAGGAGAGGACGTGCACCATGAGGCCGGGGCCACCAACTCCTACTATAACACTCTCTTCTTGCATTTATTGTACTAAACAGTACAAAGAGCTTCATCTTAAAGGGCCACTTCACTTTTGTGGAGATGCCTTCACATAGTTCAGTCTGCTAAGAAACATCTTGATTATTTTCTAAGCTGAACAATGCTGGAGGAGCATGCCAACATCCTAACCTTTTATATATTAAAAAAAAAAAAAAGCCACCAAAACTGTACCAGCTATTTCCCATTATAATAAGTGGGTCTCCCACTTAAGCTTCCAAGGAGACTATGTCCTGAGCACATCAGGTTTAAACCACCACACACAAGTGCAGTGAACACTCAATATCTAGGCTGGTTTGTCTTTGTAGGGACAACCTAAGTGCAACATTCATTTAACTTAAGGAGAACCTCAGGCAGTGCATTGTGGGAAATTATGCAAATTAGAACAGATGGAAATCTATGCATTACTGAGAAGTGGCCAAGGAGAGGCCGTGCACCATGAGGCCGGGGTCACCGACTCTTACTCTCTTCTTGCAGGCATTGTACTAAACAGTACAAAGAGCTTCATCTTAAAGGACCACTTCACTTTTATGGAGATGCCTTCACATAGTTCAGTTTGCTAAGAAAAATCTTGATTATTTTCTACGCTGAATAACAAGACACTTCTAGCGGGCCATTACCCAAATGAGCACTACTAGGAACCAACAACTTGTTCAACTCCACAGAAGCAGAGATGGACCATGGAGCCTAAGGACCGCACAGTTCCTTCTTCCAGATGTTGGGAGGGTCCCACAAGGGCATCCACACCCCTTCATCATAAGTAACCATGCTGTCCACCTATTCAGCCCACAAAATAAGCAGCTTTCAAAGAGCACAGCAAAAATGTCAGCCTTCAGTGGGACATCTATTTAACCTAAGGAGAGCTAAAGGCAATGCATCATGGGAAATTTGAAGGTGTAAGGCGCATGTGATGTTATAATGTCCCAAAAGTCTGTTCTGATCTCAGTTCCAGTCTAGAGAGCAGAGATATCATAACTTTTGGGGGGGCATCAAACTTGTATCAACTTTCACCCAAGTGCACAAAAAAGTGGGAGTGCCACTTAAAAAACCCAAAAAAAACTAAACACTATGTACAGGGACACATCTGTTGAAAATTCACACAAAAGAGAATAAGACCCCAAACAAACCTCAGTCCTCCAGGCCAAAAAGACACCAGCTCAGCTATTTCCCTGCTGGGACAAAGAAACTTCTAGCTCCAGCCTCCTAATGGGCCATTACCCAAATGAGCAATACTAGGAACCAACAACGGGTTCACCTCCACAAAAACAGAGGTGGATCAAGGTGCCTAAGGACCGCACAGCTTCTTCTTCTAGATGTTGGGAGGGTCCCACAAGGTCATCCACACCGCTTCATCATAAACAGTCATGGTGTACCTTTTTAACAACAGACAAAAATGGTTACAGTTGTATAAAGAATGGCTGGTTTTACTGCCCAGCACCAACCTCCATACACACAGGCAGCAGCTTCAGTCCTCTAGCAGCAGGCAGACTTAACACTCTGCTATAAGTAGGACTCCAACTCAAACTACCAGAGGAGACTACAGCCTGAGCACAAGGACTTAAACCACTCTGCCATTAGCATGTAGTAGTAGACAGCCCAATGCCAGACCACAAATGTCTCACAAGTGCAGAAGACACTCTACACCTAAGCTGCTTTGTCTTCATAGGGACAACCTAAGAGCAACCTTCATTTAACTCAAGGAGAACCTCAGACAGTGCATTGTGGGAATTTATGCAAAGTAGAACAGCTGAAAATATATGCATTATGCAAATATGCTGAGAAGAAGTGACCAAGGAGAGGACGTGCACCATGACGTGCACCAACTCCCACCATAACACTCTCTTCTTGCATTTATTGTAGTAAACAATACAAAGAGCTTCATCTTAAAGGGCCACTCCACTTTTCTGGAGTCTGCTTCAAAAAATCTTGATTATTTTCTAAGCTGAACAACGCTGGAGATGCATGCCAACATCCTAACCTTTTTTTTTTTTTAAGGCACCAAAACTGTGCCAAATTTCACCCAAGTGAACAAAAAAAAGCAGCAGAGCCACTTAAAAAAAAAAAAAAAACCCCATGCACAGGGATGCATCTATTGCAAATCCATCTTAAAAGAGAACGAGACCCAAAAATATCTCAATCCTCTGGGTCAAAAGGCACTGGCACAGCTATTTTCCTGCTGGGACAGAGAAAGTAATAACCCGAGCCTCCTAATGGGCCATTACCCAAATGAGTATTACTAGGAACCAGAAACTTGTTCACAAAAGTAGAGATGGACCAGTGAACCTAAGGACCACACAGTTTCTTCTTCTAGATGTTAGGAGGTCCCACAAGGTCATCCACACCCCTTCATCATAAGTGACCATAGTGTCCTCCTTTTTTGATTGCAAATGCTTTATTCACAATCAGTCATCAACAAAAGTATATACATAGGTATTGCAATGCAGTGCACAAAATAGATTGGATTACAATAGACACAAGAAATGCATTACAATCCCATACTTCATGGTACACGGCGAGGTATAGTGAGTGGAAAAGAAATCCTCCAACACCTCACCATGCACCATGCTAGTACATGGCGAGCATATAGGCAATACAACAATGCAGAATACTGACATGGGGAGGGGGAAGTCACAGGCCCGAAGCTTTATTGAAAACAACAACACATACTGGGGGAAAGCAATATAAGACATTCAAGCATATGATGGGATGGGGGAGAGGAAAGAGTGAAAGGGGGTAATCACAGGCCCAAAGTTTTATTGAGTTCCAACAAGACACACTGGGGAAAACAGGAGGGAAAAAGGGGGGGGGCTTTAGTCTTCTTCTTCCTCTTCGCCTTTCAGGCTATCCAGTATGGAATAATCCCGCAGCAGACTCTGGAACAGCCTGCAACAACCCTGAGTGGTGATCTGCTCTCTTCACAAAAGGAGTCTGTTTCTGGTTGAACCAGATAGCGTCCTTAAAACAGTTCATAAGGTGCCAGGCCTCCAGAATCCTATTTTCTCGGCGGGTTCCCAGGAACAGTCCATAAGAAAAAAACAAGTGGTATGAAATGTTGCTCCTGGAGACAGAATCCTCAAATTTTTGTTCCAGGGCGTTCAAAAGACCCTGAGCAAATGGACACTGCCAGAAAAGATGGAAGGAGGTCTCCTCCCTGAGGGGACATCTGGGGCAATACAGCAGTTTGCTCAGGTTGCAGGCATGCATGGATGACCAGAGGGGTAAACCTCCCTGGATGGCCATCTACAACAAGTCCTTGTGCCCGTTGGTGAGGAAATTTGAAGAGACATTCTCCCAAATGACCTTTGTAGAATCTCTGCGGCAAACTTGGCTCCGCCCACTTTTATGTTGACCCATTCATTTTTCATGTGCTCCCACACAGTATAATTCTCCTACAGTCACCCGTAAATTATATGTCCCCCTCCATCTCTCCCCCAGTTTCATATACACCCTTCATCTGCTCCCAGTTTCATGTCCCCCATTTCTGCCCAGTTTCATGCCATTCTCCCCCCCTTCATCTGCTCCAGTGTTATGCCGTTCTGCCCCCCCTCATCTGCCCACAGTTTCATGTCCCCCGTCTCTACCCCAGTGTCATGCTGTTCTCCCCCCCTTCATCTGCGCCAGTGTCATGCCGTTCTCCCCCCCTTCATCTACCCCAGTGTCATGCCGTTCTCCCCCCCTTCATCTGCTCCAGTGTCATGCCGTTGTTCCCCCTTCATTTGCCCCAGTATCATGCTGTTCTCTCCCCCCTTCATCTGCCCCAGTGTCATGCCGTTCTCCCCCCTCCCCCTTCATCTGCCCCAAGTTTCATGGGCCACCTACATTATGTTCCACCTTAATGTTTAACACACAAAAAACCACACTCACCTTCCCTCGCTCCCCCGCCAATCTCTTCACAATCTCACTTGCTCACATAGTTGTAGGCGCGATGTGATGTCATCACATCGCGGCTATAAATGCCAGAGCACAGCGTTAAAGCAGGAGCTGAGCTGTTGCTTTAAACACCTGTGTATTCAGCTCATTGGGACATATCTGAAATCGGGACATATCTCCTGCCGGCAGGAGATATATCCCGATTGTCCGACTCGCCTGGCCCTGGATCCGCCCCTGTCCTTAAAGCCCTGCGGACACAATCACACACAAAAGCAATCCTCAAAAGCATTGGGATATCCGAGATACCCTTTCCTCCCTTGAGTGGATCCTTTTCACAGGTAAGTTATAGATTATATCCAAGCAATTAGGAGGTTATGCGCTCACTCGGGGTAAATTAGTAGAATAAGCTTTATTTGGAATATGATAACGCGTTTCGGGGGTACTGAAGTCACGCAAGTGGCTTCACCCCTTCACCAGATCTACAAAGAACAAAAAGCAAAGAACAAAATTTACACTAATAAGTATGCAACTCAAAAATACAATAAAATAAACGGATTTACCTTATAAATATTTAACCAACTATCTCAATTCTCGTTGTGTAAGTATCTCTATCACCCAGCTGTATAATGGAGCAGAAATATAGTTGTACAATTTGCAACATTTGTTACAGTTTGCATAATGACTAATATATGTGGCTGTTTCAAAGGATAAATCCTAAATAGATTCATATATCCAGAGTTTAAAACGTAGAGTAAAATAAAAGTTTTCACGGCTCCGTGTACAGCTCTACGTCCGGCGGCCGCATATTTCGTTCGGGCCGCTTTGGAAAAACAGGCGCATGTGCAGCAGCCACTCCAGCGTGCCGAAGAATTCTGGTCGCATAGAGGCCTCATCTGGACTACACAGGAGAAACCGCGCTTACGCGGCAGCTCCCAACTGCGGCTCGACATCGCTGGCAGTTCCAAGGATCGTATCTCCCTGTGAAGGGGACACTATGTTAGCATGTCTTCACTACTTTGGTATACAAAAGCAAAAATACTGGACTATCAGTATATATATATATATATATATATATATATATATATATATATATATATATATATACAGAATAAATTCATGTATATAAAATCTAGTTATTATACGCTGTTCTAGATGATATAAGGCTATATTATCTAATAGATTAAGATTATGATTAAGTGGATCCTTGTACATGATGGTCCACTTCACCCTGTCCATCTTCGAGCTCCAGATGAAGTAAAACACTGCCCTGGTGATGGCCTTGAACACGGTGGCAAGAGGAAGCCAAGCCTTTGGGTTGAGTAGGAAGACTATGGTCACCTTACCCCGATCCCCTGATGACTGGAGCAGCAGACATCTTCTCTTGTAGTTGGACTTTCGTGCAGGTCCAGGCCCGACGCAGGTAATGCAATGCAGTGATATCATCACCTGTGCCAGGATGTCCTGCCCATCATTGTAAATCTTCTAAGACCAGTGCCAGTTTTAGACAAAGTGGGGCCCCAAATGCTAATATTTTGTTTAATATTTTCTTTAACCTCTGTCTGCCATAAGAGATGTATACTATATAGAGTACAGTGATGGTATGGCCATAGGAGCTGTATACTATATGGAGTACAGAAAAGGCATAGTTATCAGAGTTATATGTAATACTAGCAGATACCCGCGACTTCGTCTGCGGGTTGGCGGTGGCACTGAACCGCTTATATTTCTTGTCCTCCCATGTCTGTCCCCAGTTTCGTGGTTCCCCCATCTCTGCCTCCAGTTTCTTGTCCCCCCATCTCTACCCCCAGTTTCTTGTTCCCCCATCTCTGCCCCCAGTTTCATGTCCTCTCTTCATCTGCCTCCAGTTTCTTGTCCCCCTATCTCTGCCCCCAGTTTCTTGTCCCCCCTTTCATCGGCCCCCAGTTTCTTGCCCCCCATCTCTGCCTCCAGTTTCTTGTCCCCCCCTTCATCTGCCCCCAGTTTCTTGTCCCCCCATCTCTGGTCCCAGTTTCTTGTCCCCCCATCTCTGCCGCCAGTTTTTTGTCCCCCCATCTCTGCCCCTAGTGTCTTGTCCTCCCCTTCATCTGCCTCCAGTTTCTTGTCCCCCCCTTCATCTGCCCCCAGTTTCTTGTCCCCCCATCTCTGCTCCCAGCTTCATGTCCTCCCTCCACATCAGCCC
This sequence comes from Leptodactylus fuscus, assembly GCF_031893055.1. Classification (NCBI taxonomy): domain Eukaryota; kingdom Metazoa; phylum Chordata; class Amphibia; order Anura; family Leptodactylidae; genus Leptodactylus; species Leptodactylus fuscus. The sequence goes on along the minus strand of NC_134275.1, from coordinate 17,300,381 downwards.
CAGTGTAGTTGGACTCACCTTGCCACGCTCCCCCACCGCTCTCTCCGCTCGCTCGCTGCACATAGGTGTCGGGCGGCTGGCTGCATGTGGCATATATGAGGCAGAGCGAGGGCTGGCGTCAGGTTGCTATGACAGCCGGAGCCTCGCGCTGCCTCCCTGGTCTGTCAGGCATGTGCTGTGCTGTAGTCTACCTGCCATACGCAGCCAGCCGCCCAACACCTATGTGCAGCGAGCGAGTGGAGAGAGCAGCCGAGGAGCGTGGTAAGGTGAGTCCAACTACACTGGGGCCGATGTAGGGGGGGGGGGACATGAAGCTGGGGAATGTGGTTGATCCCTGGGGCCACCGACCTAGGGACACGCCTCACCCAATCCCCTGTACCCGCTGCACTGACCTGTGGTGTGTCGGGTGCAGCAGCCTCCTCCGTCTGCGAGCTGTGTAGGTAGCCTGGGATAGCTGCAGCGCCGGGAGAGAGAGAGAGAGAGTGTGTGTGTGCGTGCGTGCGTGCGTGCGTGTCTTCCCCAAAATCCATTCAGCCGTTTGGCTGTGATTGAGGAACAAACATCCAAACCCACAAACATCCAAACACACAAACTTTCACCTTTATAATATTAATAGAACATACTGTAGAGTATAGCGATGGCATGGTCATAGGAGCTGAATACTATATAGAGCACAGCAAAGGCATGGCCATAGGAGCTGTATACTATATAGAGTACAGTGATGGTATGACCATAGGGGCTGTGCCTACCCCATCACTTACAAGTTCCAGAGTCTCCCAAAGAAACACACTGTATTGGCACCAGTTTCCTGCATGAACAAAGGTACTGGACACCCAGGAGACTGGTGTAGGAGAAGTGCGCTCCAATAGGAGATGCTGATGACATCACATGTCCCGCTATTAGCAGATGTTTTTAGGGTAACATTACTTGGCACCTACAATGGCAATTCCACACTAGCATTTCCACACGAGACGTGTGGAGTTTTGCCTCCCCGGGTTCAGTAAGTTTACTTACATCCAGATTTCCCATCTCACTTCCTCTGTTTTTCGAGGGCCGGTTGCACCTAACCCCACGCTTATTGAGAGGCTCTGTAAGGTTTTACTGGGACCCAGGGGTTGATCTCAGATATCTATCACCTTCTCTCGGACCCTACCCCTGATGTTTTGCCTAGGCATCTCTACATGCCATGATGGGAGACCTATTTGGGGCAGCCTATCTCGAACTCTGACTGGTTCCTTATTTGGAATAGGGCGCCTAAGACTTCGAGTTGTGTTGTTCACAAGGAGAATTTTTTTAAATGTTGATGCACTGGTATCATACGACGGCTCTTCTCCATTCCTTTCACAGGTCTGTCCAGGATACTTGCTGGCGCTGTGGCACCCGTCCTGCACATATCTTGGTCCTGTCCCTCCCTCCAGCCCTATTGGGCCAGGTTCGGGGCCTCTTGGAGCGGGTACTAGGGGTTAGTCTTCTCTTGTCTTCCAGGACCTATCTTCTTCATCTGCTATCCACCCCCCCCCCCTCATTAAATTGCGTAAGCATGACCTAAGCCTCTAATTAATTCTTCTCACCTCAGCTAGGTGCTTGATTGCCAAGCATTGGCGGCAGCCGGCCCTCCGGTTCTTGAGGAGCTGTATTCTAGGATCAGGAACGCGTGGTTACTGGAGTTTTTGACAGCTGTGCTTAATAATAAGGAGGAGAAATTTCATGCCATTTGGAACCTGTGGGACACATTTTGGGCCACCAAGCCTCTCTGACCCGATATCATCTGGACCCTCCCTTCCCCTGTTGGTGTTTTCCCCTTGTCCTACCTGTCCTCTTGTTCTCTTGTCTTGTCTTGTCCTCCCTTGTTGTTGTCGGTCTTCTATGTGTGGTTCATGTTCATTTTTTATTTCTATTTTTTTATATTGTTTTAATTGTTTATTGTACGGTTATCTTACTTGTATCATTATTGGATCAATACAGGTTTATTGTTCTTTTCTGGTTTTCTTTATTGATAAAATCCTTTAAATAAACAGAAAAAAAAAAAGAAACAACATGCTTCATAGGAACGGTCCGAAATAAGTAGAGGAGCTTAGGGAGAAGCATTCTGAATGCACCTACCCTATCCATGAAATGTCTATAGCTGAAATTCTAGAGTTTTCTTTTAATGTGCTCTTTAACAATGGTTCATAGTTATATTGGTATAATGTTTTAAAGCAGGAGGCCACTTGGATGCCCAAGTACTGAATTTTGTCATGTTTCCAGTCAAAGGCATACATCAATTGCAGAGAATTATGGGCAACTGAGGAGACATTAAACAGGAAAGTCTAAGATTTAGACATATTAAGCTTATAGTATAATAAGCATGTGTATATATAATCCATTAGCCTAGGAAAACCAGAGCAGAGAGCAGCAGTGTAGTCCCCTTCATCAGTGGGCACTTGCATCAGGCCGGCATTACCCTGGTTTACACTTTCATAAATGGCAGTCACAAAGGTTAAAGGAATTTCCACAATTACATGGTGAATGGTGCTCTTTATAGCTGAGATCCCCAATATGATATATGGCTTTTCTACACCAGTGTTAGAGGGAGGTTCCGAGGCCGTCAGCCCTCGTTCCGCTGCGCTCCTGAGTCCCTGCTTCCGGGTCTCGGGAGGCAGGCCAGAACCTCCACAGCATTGTGCGGGGGTTCTCGGCTCCCTATTTAAGGAGGGCTCTGGACTACCGCTGGTTATTCAGTTGACCTCCACATCCTGGTAGTGTTTCCTGATCTGATTACCTGTGTTCAAGACTCTTTTGCCTTGACCTTTGACCTTTTCTCAGCTTCTTAATTCTGTATTCTGCCATTCCTGTCCTGACCTCGGCTTGCCTCTAGACCTCTCCGCTCCCTTAACTCTACTTTGTACTCCGCTGCCGCTCCTGTTACCAACTTGGCCTGCCTGATGTTCCACTTGGATTTCCCACTGTACTGCATTGCCCTCTTGCTGACGACCCTGACTGTACGACTACGAATTGCCCACCTGCTGACCACCATCTTCAGCCTTGTGGTTCCCTGGACCAAGACCACAACCCAAAACGTCTGGTTTGCCATGATTTGTGGTGCGCTGTGTGTTTGGCAATTCCCGACCCGTACGGCTCTTCCTAGCAGTGCAGCCAAGTCCATCTCCACCATCTGGGGCTCTGGTGAACACCATTGTGGGGTTGGAGTTGAGTATTGAATACATGGCGCAGTGTTAACCATTTTAATCATTATATCTAGTACTGGTTCTTACTTTGGCTCTGAACTACATCTGCTATTCTAAGACCCAGACAGCCCCATAACATAAATAATGGTGCATTCTTTATCGTCAGCTATACATTTTAGTTTCAGTGGTTTACATTGTACTGTACCTGAGTGGTGGCCATCAATTATGTTTTCACTTTGATTCCTAGGTAAGACATATTACTGTTGTATATAAAAAAAAAAATTGAGCTAAAAATTCACATTCTAACATTGCAATCTAATTTACACTTCACTTTAATCTTGCATAAAAAAAAGTGCACAATTGCAGTGAATTGGGGAAAAAAAAAAGCCTGAATGGAGAAATAAGTCCTGGTTCTGCTGTCAACCAATATATGAACAGGGTCTAGCAGAAACCTCACAAGGCGCAGTAAACGTGTTCTGTATTCACAAGGCAACCAAAGCTTTCATTACTCTACAAGTTGTCACAATGTAAGAGGCCACAGGATTGCAAAGCCTGTATTCGTCAGTACATTGGGCTAACATTCTTGAACTTGGGACTGATGCCATTGGTCCATTAATGTTAATCGACATGACCGGAATGTAGATCCATTCCTTTGAAAGACTCTTTTGGCTAGACGAACCATTAATGTGCGTGATTTTGACATGTTTCGGGTGTGAATAAGAGTTGCGATCCGTGCACATGAGTGCAAATGTGGGCAGGGAATATTTATAGCTCATGAACACTTGTGCACTTTTAAAAGCAATTTGGCCCCCATGAGCCATGATGCTGGTGCCCGGTATACGACCGCTTATTGGAGTAATAGGATATACATTAGTACGTTGATTATTACATAGGTGATTTTAGGCCATAAAATTTTATGTGAAATGTTCAGCTTTGCAATTATTGGCTACAGGAAAGAGTTGTGAGCTTTTATACCATGTAAAGATTAGTATTCCGAGCGTGAATAACATAGCTTGAAAGGACATCTGTTATGTTTTAGCGAAGAAAGTAAGAACACTTCAATGTAATTAATGCAAAATACGGAAGGATAAAAGCTGCGCCAACGATTTTACTGAACATAATTATTGTACAAGAGAAGGTGCCAAACAATGTAACAGGATATAAAGAGAATCTTCATAAGTGTCTCGTATAAATATCTGCATTCCTCCTTGAACGGTGAAGAATCCGCAGACTGAAGGCTAGAGAGGAAATGAGTGGCCGAAACCTAAAATTGTCCACTATTCCCATTCACAAAATTACTTAAGATGAGAGATAAATCAGATTACTGCTTCAGCATCATTCAGCCCCAGGAAAAAGAATAAATGCAAACTAATAGAGATGAGCAAGTAGCATTCGATCGAATACTTCGGTATTCGAAATACTCGTACTCAATCGAGTTCCACTCTCTGTTCAAATGTAAAAGTTCGATGCAGAACCAGCATTGATTGGCCGAATGTTATACAGTCGACCAATCAACGCTGGTTCTTCTCCTACCTTTAGAAGTCTTCTCCGTGCAGCTTCCCCGCGGCGTCTTCCGGCTCTTCATTCACTCTGCCAGGCATCAGGCCTGGGCAGAGCCGACTGCGCATGTCTGCTTGTAGTGCGGGCACGCGCAGTCGGCTCTACCCAGGCCCAATGCCTGGCAGAGTGAATTCAGAGCCGGAAGACGCCGCGGGGACGCTGCATGGAGAAGACTTCTCGGAGGATCCAGCCCGACCCTCACTCGTGGACTTGGTAAGTATAATTTGATCGAATGTTGCCTACCCCTGAAATGAGCATTTTCCCCCATAGACTATAATAGGGTTCGATATTCGATTCGAGTAGTCGAATATTGAGGGGCTACTCGAAACGAATATCGAACCTCGAACATTTTACTGTTCGCTCATCTCTACAAACTAAATATAGTAAGGTTTTATGTACATGAACATATTTTTCAATGACCTAATGGTCGTGAAATAAGATGAATTGCAATGCGTTGCCATCACAGTTTTTCCCGCAGCGCAATGCCCTGTGGGGCCTTAGGTTGAGGCCTCACGTTGCAGAAAAGATGGGGTTTTTGTTGCACGTTTTGCTACGGTTTTCTAAGCCACAGCCAGGAGTGGCTGCAAAAGGAATTGGAAATATAAAGGAAGCTCTTATACTTCTCCTTTTGCACAGCTCATTGCTGGCTTTGGTTAAAAAAATGCAGAAAAATCTGCAACAAAAAAAAGTTGCGTTTCCACATCGTGGGGCCTAAAGCCCCATGTCCTGCAGCAAAAAAAGTGCTGCGAGAAAAACCAAGGCAGCAATGCATCATGGCTTTTGCCCGCATTACTTTTCACAGAAAGTCCATAGTGGTTTCTTCTATGGACTTTCTACTGCAATTATACCTATAGGGAAATCCTTGGCATTTCTGTAGGTATAATTGACATGTTGCAATTTCCAAAAACGAGATGGGTTTGGATATTGCAGCGTGTCCACAGCATATACATACTGTGGGGATAGGATTCACTAGAATCTCATCCAATAGACAGTGGCTGTAAAATGCTGTGTTTTTTTTTCTGCGGCGTTTACATCATGTGGAGCCCCGGCCTTACATGGAGTTTATATAATGATGTGCCCCTATTCCAGCATATATTATACATCAAATACACTGTCACTAGTTTCTGCATCCCTATCGGCTCTTACAACTACAATTCAATTACACGGCTGCTTAGCATCAGTTTATTGATCCCAATCACGGCCTACAGGCAGGAGTTATGCAAGAGACACATGGAGATCTTTGTTCTTGGATATTACACCATAGACGTAAGGGGGATAAAGTATTCCTATACACTAAAGAGAACAGGGATTATTTTGTGACATCATTACTTGGTTAAACTAAATATAATAAATATACCAAAGTAAAAAAAATAAAAAAATAAAAAATAAAGTATATCTGCATGCAAGAAGACGGAAACCACAGATAAGGTCCGGCCGTGAGCGGCGGTGAGTGTTTTATGCTCTCCGCCGTGAAACCGTTATTTTTAAACCGGACACAGAGTACTGCATGTCAGACTCTGTGTCCGGATTAATAAAAAACGGTTTTGCGGCAGAGAGCATAAAACGCTCAAGGCCGGACAGCTTTCTCACCCATTCAAATGAATGGGTGAGAGAGACTCTTGCAGGTTTCCGTCTCCTGCCTCTGTTTTGTGCAGGAAACGGAAACCTGCAGAACGGAGACCGGGCGCAGATGTGAACGAGCCCTTAGCTATACCCACACTGGGCCCCGGAAGGCTGGTAGGACAAGAGTGGCGTTGCCAAACAATATAAAAGTTTTTTGGGTAAATATGTAGGTCTCTAAAAATGTCCTTGGCTAAAAGGAGAAATAATCAAGATAGCAGTGTACAGGTTCTTACAGAAAAACCAATGAAGAAGTCGAATATTGTAGCTAATGACCAAGGACAGGCAGGTACTGTGTGGATATACATAGCGGCACTCTCACCCTCACACTAAAAGGAGGTGATGACAAATGCTAAGCAATACCAAATCATTGCCAACAACGAGTGTTAGACTGGCAATGCCCAAACAGTCTAGATCCAATGTGGGGTTGCCAAGCAATTTCTACCTTTTTGGAATACCTATAAAGGGACCACACAGAAGCATCAATGTCCAAGCGCGTATGCAGCATGAACATCCATGACGTCACCATTTCTGTCCAAATGTTGGAAAAAGACTTGCACAAGGTAAAAATGTGAAAGTTGTTGAATGAGCAAATGAATAGCTGTGAAACCTAAATCAATAAAATACAGATGTAATATACAAGAAATATGAGAAACTCAACTAGAACACAAATGTTGGTCTAGAACAAGGGAATATAATGGAATAACACTCCAAAGGTGGGCTTGTTTAACACACCAGCTCAGGAATAGTACTTAGTCCATTACGTTGCATGCAGTATAGTTTGATGATCCAGAACGTTCCTTATTGTTTGAGTTTAGAGAGTCGTTTAGGAACATTCATAGGAATTTATTCAATTGGCAAAACGTAAGTACTGGTGAAATTGAAGGTGTGTGTGGATGCCAAGAGATGAGGTCTTTCAATAAAGGTTGTCCCCTTTCCACAAAAAAAAAAAAAAAAAAAAAGAGGTTATGCGATGACAAGGCATGTAGGGTTAGGTACCATAAATCATATGTTGCTTAAAGAGAACCGTATATAGATTAGCGTAAACTGAGTGAAGTTTGTTCTCATCATGCTGCTTGGGGACACATGGATATAATTCATGTGCCGCCCGCGCATTGGCAATGCTTCCGCGGCCCCTTTCATTCAACAAATAGGAGCCATGGAAGCAGGCCTGAAAACTCGGACAGGAATAAGACCTATTCCATATTTTATGGCCTGGACTGTTGGCCTGCACATGGGTCATGTGTATGGGCCCTTAGAAATGAATGGGTCATTGTGCTATCTGGGAAAAACCTGGATAGCCCCCTGACCATTGTTGTGGTCGTCTGCAAGGAAGCTTAGAGGCAGCTCCAACTTTTTCCAGCTCTAATTATCTTTTCAATGTGTATTATCTTTGAAAATACAGTGGGTATGGAAAGTATTCAGACACCTTTCAATTTCTCTAAGCAGTATGTAGGGAGAAAACCAGGCACTACTCATCACCTGCCCAATACAATCCAACAGTGAAACATGGTGGTGGCAACATCATGCTATGGGGTGTTTTTGAGCTACAGGGACAGGGCGACTGGTTGTAATTGAAGGAAAGATGAATGTGGCCAAATACAGAGATATCCTGGAAGAAAACCTCTTCCAGTGTGCTCTGGAACTCAGACTGGGCCGAAGGTTCATCTTCCAACATGACAATGACCTTAAGCACACAGTTAGGGTCAGTTCACACGTGAAAACCGCCTAGCTTATTTGTGCGAGGTAAAAAACCTCGAGGAGTTTTTTTGACGCTGTTTTTTGCATTCCGCGCGGTTTTTGACGAGGTTTTTGACGCGGTTTTCGCTAGCGGTTTTCGCTAGGTTTTTTTTTCCTATATGTGCTATAGAAACTGCAGGCGAAAACCGCGCGGTTTTTGTGTGCAAAAAACCGCGCGGTTTTTTACCGCGCGGTTTTCGCCTCCCATTCACTTCTATGCAATTCTTCAGGCGTTTTCCGCCTGAAGAAAGGTCATGTCGCTTCTTCAGGCGGAAAACGCTAGGAGGAAAAAAAAAGCTAGTGGTCTACATAGACCACCATGTTAAAGGAGAGGTTTTTGAAGCGAATTCCGCTGTCAAAAACCTCCCCTTTGCCCACGTGTGAACTAGCCCTTAAAATAACAAAGAGGTGGCTTCGGAACAACTCTGTGACCATTCTCAACTGGCCCATCCAGAGCCCTGACCTAAACCCAATTGAGCATCTCTGGAGAGACCTGAAAATGGCTGTCCATCAACATTCACCATCCAAACTGAAGGAACTGGAGAGGAAAAGTTTAGTTACACTTTAAAAAGAGGAGACAGGTCTTCATGAAAATTTTAAAATTTGTAGTTCAGTATCACACATAATTTGACTTTTAGTAATATTGCATTAGGTTTGATCTAATATTACATTCTTCTATAAATCCCATCTGCTGCTCTTCTATAGTCCATAAAGAATAAGATGACAGCACGATCAGACTACAGCAAGAGTTTGTTTGTCATCTACATCCCCGGTCTGTATATGAAGTGGATGCACAAAACAGTTTAAACCTTTTAATTAAGACTATTGAAGTGGCATCCCATATTTAATAACTTTTGTATAAAAATAATCGGGGCCCAGGGGGAAAATAGTCAAGAACCAAGTGGTGTGGTCTGGTTATGATAAGGTCAAAGCCGTGTTTATGACTAATTGACCAATAATCCTCAGTAACGGTCATCATCCTAATTAATTAGGCTGAGTGCCAGCAGTAAGGAAATGACACCAGACACACTATGTTGGTATTAGTTCCTCTCTCAACCAAGAAGGAAATACTGATGCACTTTTATTAAAACAACGTGGGGTTAAATAGTAGCCGAGAAAGGAGGAGAGATAACAACAATGTAAGTTTTCATATTCATTCCTGATTGGTATGGTACGTCTCAATCAAACAGAACAAGTTTAAGCAGCTCCATATATAGCCAGCTACTCCCGGTCCTGCGTGGTAACCTTGGGGAGCCGTCTTCTGGCAACAAGCCAAGCATTTGTTTTTCTTGCACCCATTCTGGATGCAGGCGCCATCTTGTCATATAACATTATACCAGTTTCAAGCATAAGCAACTATATCTAAGGGTAACAATGTTTTTCATACATTACATGATTATAACCTTCACAGTTATGGTCTGTGGAGGAAACGGAGTCCATTGGTAAATGTATTTATTGTATTTTTAGATTTTTTTCTTATTATTTCTCCATTTATTTGTAATTTTATGTTATTTCCATGTGTTAACATCAATAAACTATTTCCAAAGACTGATCCCCAGTAATGCTATGCATAAAAATGTTATTCCTTATTTATGGGTAAAAAGTCAAACACTCTGTTGAATACATTTTTTTAAGTTACTTGCCAGTTTCACAAGCGATCCAAGTCTAACACCCAAATGTCTGGCTGTCCGCAGTACAGGCTACCTCTTCAAAGGCTAGCTCCAAGCCATCTCGGTAATGCTAAATTCTAACAGAAAATCAATTATGCACATTAACATGGTAAAGAAAGGTTAAACACTTACAAGAACACAAAAAGTCTCCCATAAAATGAAGTCTTACAGCTGAGACCTGGACGCATTATTGTCATCAGAGTTCCCACAATAGAGCGCGCGTAGAGTAGGTATAAGGAAAGCCAATGAAATCTGAATCTTATTGGGTATCTGAAAAGAGAAAAGGTAATGTAACTCAAAACCAAAATATAAAATAAAAACTAAGGAGTCTTTAAACCTGTGTTGATATTAACTGTGAGATATAAAGATTGTGTCCAGCATATGGACTGCAGAAATTAGAATTTTATATACTTGCAATAAAGACATATACAGTTTTGCTAAAAAGTTTAGATTTTTTATTTTTTTTTTTGGGGGGGGGGGGTTCGGCCTTTTTTCAGAGAATATGAATAACAACTCAAAAACTTTTTCTCCACTCATGGTTAGTGGTTGGGTGAAGCTATTCATTGTCAAACTTCTGTGTTTTTTTTAAATCGTAATGACTAGGATTCCGAACACGATCTTTTTAGGTGGGATCGAGATCGGTACTATTTCCCACAATGCTTTGCTTAGACTTCACACAGAGTATATAGTGTATACTCAGTGTGAAGGCTCCGCTGCGGTTCCATAGGAATGAATGGAAGCAGCCAGCACACAGCCTTAACTCCCTGTGTGCCAGCTGCATCCATTCATTCTAATGGGAGACTAAACTAACATCTCTAGTAGCTACTTACCTCCAGAGATGGCTGGTCTGCTGTGCCTGGTGTTGTTCTTCGCCTCGCTGCCGCTCCACGCTGCTCTTCTCACCTCGCTGCTGCCGCTTCCCGGGTTAGTGTTTAAAGAGCTAGGAAGGCGCGGCTTGGGAGGCAAGGGGCAGCGAGGCGAAGAAGAACACCGGGCACTGGAGCAGCCATCTCTGCAGGTAAGTGGACACCAGGGGGGACTAAGTAGCCAGAGGATTAAAAAAAAATCTTCTGGCTACTTAGTGATTCACTACACAGCGTGGATTCTAACAATTAAAGCGTTCAATTGTTAGATTCCATGCTGTGTAGTGAATAGGATTGCTTTTAAAATCCGATCTCAGCTTAATAAAAAAATCCCATTGGACTTGTATTGGGATCGAGTTCGAATGAAAAATGATCAGAAATCGAATTTTAAAATTGATCCTGCAAAGTCAAGATAGGCTAAACCCTAGTAATGACCCTGTTCAAAAGTTCACATACCCTGGTGCTGTTGGTCCGATAACATGCCCAGAAGTTGACACAAACCAAACCACGGTCAGGTAGACCAACCAAAATTTCAGCCATTGTTCGGGATCCAAAGAAAAACCCACACATAACATCAGCCGAAATTCAGGACTCTCTGAAAGCCGTTACTGCACAAATGCCGCAAAGAATCTCACCTTCAATACACCAAACCGCACAGAGACAAGCCTCCAAACTTCTGGAACAAGGTAATTTGAAGTGATGAAATAAAAATCGAACTTATTGGCCACAACCATAAACGTTACATTTAAAGATGTAAAAAAGAAAAGAGTCACCGAGCCGACCTTGGTGTAGTATTTTTTGAATCAAAAAGTCAGGATAAGCAGAAACAAATGGCCGCTCACCTGATGGGGTTATGTGAGACACAACCACCTCTATAGTGTATCTTAGGAATGGATGGCACAGGCAAACATGGGTGGCAGCTGGATATATGTCTGTGAGACGTCAAGGCAATGATATTGGGGGTGGACCTTCTCACTCGAGGGGAGAACAGAAGAACTGCGCTCACCCGAGTAAATCAACAAACTTTATTTTCACAACGCGTTTCGAGCCTATCTTGCTCTGTCTCAAGTGCATACAGATAACCTTCCCACTGTGGATGGTGGGAAGGTTATCTGTATGCATTTGAGAAAGAGAAAGATAGGCGCGAAACGTGTTGTGCAAATAAAGTTGATTTACCCGGGCGAGCGCGGTTCTTCTGTTCTCCCCTCGAGTGAGAAGGTCCACCCCCAATAACATTTAGAGATGCGTCAACAAGGCCTATGATGAAAGGAATACCATTCCTACTGCAAAGCACGGAGGTGGATCACTGATGATGTGGGAGCTTCAAAGGCACAGGAAACTTGGTCAAAGTTGAAGGAAAGATGAATGCAGCACGTTATCAGCAAATACTGGAGTCTGCAAATTTGCACTCATTGGCCAAGAAGCTACGCAAGGGCCGTACTTGGACATTCCAACATGACAACGATCCAAAGCACAAGGCCAAGTCGACCTGTCATTGGCTACAGGAGAAAAAAAGTGAAGGTTCTGGAGTGGCCATCTCAGTCTCCTTACCTCAACATCATTGAGCCACTCTAGGGAGATCTCAAGAGCGCAGGACATGCAAGACAGCCCAAGAATATACAGGAACATGAAGAATGGGGGAAAATAAAAAGCCTCATCCACAACGACCACAAAAGACTTCAAGCTGTCATTGATGTTCGAGGGGGCAATACACCGTATTAAGAACTGGGGGATGGGAACTTTTGATCAAGGTCATTTTGGTCCCAAGTTAAAAGTGGTAATACTATAAAGGGCAGACTTGGTGGCCCAGCAGGTGTTTTATGATGCCAATATTCTGCTTGTAGGTTTATATGCCCTGTGGATTTATTAATAGAATGTTATGGTAATAAAGTAGACTTTTTTGTGGGGGAGTCTTTCCTCCATCTGTGAAGATAAAAATTGAGACTCCTTAGGAGTTAATGCCATTTAATGACTCAATGAAATGATGATGACAACACCAAGTTTTTAAGACCACTCAAGTCAGGCATCATATAACCAGTTAGGGATTAGGTTATTATACACTTTAATGTCCAGGGACTATTTTATAGCTTTGTGATAATTTTTTTTTTTTTTTTTTATAACTCTGCCTGTACGCCATCTACATCTTAAAATTTTACATTGTTTTAGTTTTACATTGTTATTTTACTGATGGTATATATTTATATTATTTTTAGATATTTTTTTTTAGGTCAAATTGACCTAATTTTAAATTCTGATACGTCTACTCTGTACTTAGATACCAAATATATAAGTGTGTTATTTATTGTACGGGCATCTGCAATAGTCCTACCATAAAATGAGACAATTTTGTCTTTTATAGCCCAACTATTTCACAGCTGATTTTCCAGACAGTCTAGGTTTTTTTTGTTTTTTTTTTCTTGAAGATTTAGAAAATGTGGAGGTTTTTTTCAGTAAATGCTGCATTTCATGCACACTTTTTGTTTTCTTCTTAAAATCCAAATACATGTCAAGGTTTTCTTTTTCATAAGTACAACTGTATTCTGGATATCGACTTGTATAATACTAATGGCTATATAACTGTATTCTGGATATCCACTTGTGTAATATTAATGGTCGTACAACTGTATTCTGGATATTCACTTGTATAATATTAATGGTCGTACAACTGTATTCTGGATATCCACTTGTGTAATATTAATGGTCGTACAACTGTATTCTGGATATCCACTTGTGTAATATTAATGGTCGTACAACTGCATTCTGGATATCCACTTGTATAATATTAATGGCTATACAACTGTATTCTGGATATCCACTTGTGTAATATTAATGGCCACTTTTGTTAGCACTAGTTTTGTATTCCATTTTAATTAAATAGAACTGATCTCTTAAATCCACCCCCTCCCTCATGTACCTATTGTCCACTCTATAGAATGAATTATACATATACATCTTTGAGATCTCTGTACTTGACTGCCAGCAATTCCTCACAAGCATAATTTTCTGCACTACAACTAGGGTTAAAAGAAAATATGTGTCTTGCCAGTATACTATAAGGCCGTGTTCACACGGGGTATTTTGGACCAGAACCTGAGGCGGAAGCTGCCTCAGGCTCCAGTCCAAAATAAGAGAAGCCACAACTGGATGCCGGTGCAGTGCACCACCAACCAGTCGCGTGCTCCTCTCCGGATTACACCCAAATGAATGGACCTAGTTGGGAGGAGGGAGTGTCTTCAGGCGGAATCACAAGGCGACTCTGCCTGAAGAATGAGCATGTCCATTCTTTTTTCTGGGAGTCGGAACAAACGGCTCCCGGAAAAAAGAACTGACCGTCTCCCATTGATTTCAATGGGAGCCATCTTTTTGGTCAGAATTTTGAGGATATACAGCCTCAAAATCCTGACCAAAATACCATGCCCTCCCGAATCTCAGATGTAGCAGAGTTCAGCGCACGGCCAGCTCTGCTGCATCTCAGGTGTAGCAGAGCTTAGAGCATGGCCAGCTTTGCTGCATCTCAGGTGTAGCAGAGTTCAGCGCATGGCCAGCTCTGCTGCATCTCAGGTATAGCAGAGTTCAGCACACAGCTCTTTTACACCTGAGATGTAGCAGAGCTGTGTCAACTCTGCTATACCGGAGATCGGACCACAATGGAGACTGCTGTGGACCAATCTTAGACTCCGCCTCCTCACAGAAGAACCTCCAGCAGAACCAGCGTTGATTGGCCGAATGCCGTACTCTGTATGGCATTCGGCCAATCAACGCTGGTCAATGCATTCCTATGGGAAAAAGTCAGCTCCCGCATTAATTGTGGCGTAATACAGGGACTTGGGCATGTTAGATGCCCCCAGGCATGCTTCCCCTGCTGTCCCAGAGGTGTTGTCCTTATTTGCTGGGGTGTCATAGTGGACTTGGTGACTCTCCTGAGTCTAAGAGTGGTTTCCCCTGAAACAAAGCTTTTTTCCCCATAGACTATAATGGGGTTTGATATTTATTTGAATAGTCGAATATTGAGGTGCTATTCGAAACGAACATTGAATATCGAATATTTCATTGTTCGCTCATCTCTAGTTATTATACCCTGTCTGAATTCTTGTCTTCTAAGTTTTTTTTTCCTCTTGGTACACTTGTAATGGATCATTCTTGATGTCATTATATTCATTACCCTCTAATATTTCCTAAGTTCAGTTAGTGGTATCACTAATAGTGTTGAGCAAATAGTATTCGATCGAATACCTCGCCGGAATAGGAACGCGTGTAATTGGCCGAACACCAAGGAGTTAAACACTTCGAATATTCGATGCGTTTAACCCCTTGGTGTTTGGCAGATTGCACGCATTCCTATGCCGGCAAGGTATTTGATCGAATACTACTCGCTCAACACTAATATCCCTACTTTGGTCCCTCATGTGACAATTACTGGCTGTCTTAATTAGGAAGCCTTCTGATGTTGCCCTCGATTTAGAAGACAATGCTTAGTCTTAAATCATGGGATGACAAATACCATTTAAGATTACGTTTAGTTACATTTTCTGTGTTACTCCCCTTTTACACTGTACAGCGCTATAGGCGCTGCTGTGCAGAAGGACGTTCCTGACTGAGTATAAGAAATGCCCTTCTGACTGTGAAGAGCTATGGTACCGGCACTGATAGCTTTCCCGATCTGTGCCTCGGGTGACAGTAGGCTGAATTCAGCATACTGTCGGCTTTCCAGCAGTATATAATATTAAATAACATTACGTGGGGAATCAAATTCACAATGGAATGTGATAGGGAGAAAATAGTATTTCAGGATTTGATGTCGTTTCCTAGAGAGAACATTATAATTAAAGTCACCCATTGCTAAATATAGATGTATCTTATAGTCAGTATAAGGACCGATTCACATCTGTGTTCGGTATCCTGTTTGGGAAGTCCACTTGGGGACCCCCTGAATGGAATACTGAATGCATTAACAAGCGGTGAGCTTATGACAGCACACGGAGCCCAAGGTCCATGTGTTTTTCCATGCAGTGTCTGCACAGAAGATGCGGAGAGAAAAATACTTTATGAACTACTTTCCTCTCCACATGACTCGTTCGGACACCACGCGAAAAACACACTGACCCCATTATAGTCTATGGGATTCATGTGCTTTCACTGCTCTCCGCTTATCAATGTGTTCGGTATTCCGGTCAGGTGGGTCCCCATGCAGACTCCTGGAACAGAATACCGAATGCAGATGTGAACCAGGCCTAAGACAGTAAGGAAGAACTATATTGATGAATTCACCTAATAGTGTAATGTTAGATTATAGAGTTTGGTAATGTGCCAGGATTGTCTCATTAATCTGGCAAGTAAACATATCTAATAGGAAAATATTTCAATGTTGTGCTTTACTCGTGTCACAATTGAACAACATTAAATGTATCACCGGTTTGGTTTTTAGAGGTTAGAACTAAGGTTAGAGCCTTCCATCTGTGACACATTGTGATAAACATTTGTTCTGTGATACAAGATCACATTCTACGCTCTCAGGAATAAATATTATCTGCACAGTTTGCTCTGTTTGGCTCCCATTTACATCTAAGCATAGGAAAGGAGCCTTGTAATGACCAGGTGACCATACATGCACAAAAGTCAGTACAGCTAAACAATACTAATGATTCACATACAGGGTGAACAAATATAAACTTACTTCAATTATATTCGTGTCTGGAAAGAGAAGCGCGAAGATCCATTTATTCTGCCACTCGCAACCAGGACAGAAGCCGCGTGTACGGCGAATACTTTACACGGCTGCTGAAGAAAAAAAATGAAAGAGAATTTTAAATTGATTGTCAAGTAACGGAGAGTTTCTAGAAAAGTGACTATTTATAGGCAGAACTCAGCTTCGTAAAGTTGAAGATGGATTTTTGCTTTAGCGAATCACTTTGTCGTGTCTGAAAAGTTTCGACAATTTCTTCCAGTAAATATTTTTAAACACATCTTCCCATTCTAGAAACTTTGCTAAACAATCTCAAACTTGGACAATACCGTACGTTCTTCTGCTTTGCTTATTATTATTAATAATATCGGTATGAAACATTACTTTTTGTTAACAGTCATCCTTCTAATGCAGTGGTTCTCAACCTTTCTAATGCCGTGACCCCGCAATACAGTTCCTCATGTTGCAGTGACCCCATTCAGTTTGGAACACGCGTCTATAACGGCGTGCGTTCCAGCTGAATAGCGCTGCTGAAGACAGTAGCGTGGCTTCTCAGTGACTAAAGTCATCGGAAATATGTATTTTCTGATGGCTTTAGGCATACCTTCCAACTTTTGAAGATTAGAAAGAGGGACAAAATATACGGCGCACGCAGTGGCAAATGTAGCTCCGCCCACTTTTATGTTGACTCCGCCCATTCTCATTAATTTTTCATGTGCTCCCACACAGTATAATCCTTCTACAGTCACCTGGACATTATATGTCCCCTCGCCATCTCTCCCCCAGTTTCATATAACCCCTTCATCTGCTCCCAGTTTCATGTCCCTCCATCTCTGCCCCCAGTTTCATGTCCCTCCATCTCTGCCCCCAGATTCATGTCCCTCCATCTCTGTCCCGTTTCATGTCCCCCCATCTCTGCCCCCAGATTCATGTCCCCTCCATCTCTGTCCCCAGATTCATGTCCTCCCATCTCTGCCCCCAGATTCATGTCCCCCCATCTCTGCCCCCAGATTCATGTCCCCCCATCTCTGCCCCCAGATTCATGTCCCTCCATCTCTGCCCCCAGATTCATGTCCCTCCATCTCTGCCCCCAGATTCATGTCCCCTCCATCTCTGCCCCCAGATTCATGTCCCCTCCATCTCTGCCCCCAGATTCATGTCCCCCCATCTCTGCCCCCAGATTCATGTCCCCCCATCTCTGCCCCCAGATTCATGTCCCCCCATCTCTGCCCCCAGATTCATGTCCCCCCATCTCTGCCCCCAGATTCATGTCCCTCCATCTCTGCCCCCAGTTTCATGTCCCTCCATCTCTGTCCCGTTTCATGTCCCCCCATCTCTGCCCCCAGATTCATGTCCCCTCCATCTCTGCCCCCAGATTCATGTCCCCTCCATCTCTGTCCCCAGATTCATGTCCCCTCCATCTCTGCCCCCAGTTTCATGTCCCTCCATCTCTGCCCCCAGATTCATGTCCCTCCATCTCTGCCCCCAGATTCATGTCCCTCCATCTCTTCCCCAGTTTCATGTTCCCCATCTCTGCCCAGAGCTTCATGTCCCTCCATCTCTGCCTCCAGTGTCATGCCGCCCCCCCCCCCCCATCATCTGCCCTTTATGTTCCACCTTAATGTTTAAAATGAAAAAAAAAACACTTAGACTCACCCTCCAACGCTCCCCGCCGCCCGCTCAGTCTCGCTCACTCATATAGTTGTAGCCGCGATGTGACATCACATTGCAGCTACACATGCAGCGCAGCATTAAAGCAGGAGCTGGCTGTGACAGCTCCTGCTTTAATCGCCTGTGTGTTCAACTTATCGGCGTCTGGAGGATGCCGATCAGTTGAAACCGGGACATAACTCCCACTGACTGGGACGGTTGGGATGTATGCTTTAGGCGACCCCTGTGTTTTGGTCGTTCAACCCCTGCCAAGGTCGCAACCCACAGGTTGAGAACCGCTGTTCTAATGACTTTGGAGAGCAAAGAAAAGTGGTATAAGTCTCGTGGTTCACATCTGCGTTTGGTATTTTGTTCGGGGAGTCCACTTGGGGAACCGAATACTGAACACATTGACAAGTGGTGAGCTTATGAAAGTAGATGGACCCCATAGACTATAATAGGGTCCTTGTTTTTTCCACGCGGTGTCTGCACGGAATATGCGGAGAGAAAAGTACTTCTTGAACTACTTTCCTCTCCGCATGACTCGTGAGGACACCGTGCGGAAAACACACGAACCCCAATATAGTCTATGGGGTCTCTGTGTTTTTATAAGCTCACCGCTTGTCAATGCGTTCAGTATTCCATTCCCCAAGCAGACTCCCTGAACGAAATACCGAACGCAGATGTGAACCAGGCCTTAGTGAGATGTCTGATAGACTGTCAGTAGTATAATGGATTCATATAGAAATTATATTTTCAGAGGTTTACCTATATTGTAGTGCTTGATGACTAAAATTCATGATGGTGGCAAACCACAATGATCTATGCTAATCACAATGGTCAGGCATTACTCCAAATACATAGAAATTGATTTTGATATAAACAGAAAAGCAATTAGTACTATATTTAATTTAGCATTATAAAGTGGTTATTACAATAGAATGGACAGGGACAGTCACCCAAGTTATTTTGGATCAACCACTTTTGACTGGCAGATGCTTAATATCTGCTCATGTATATTGGTGGCTCACCATCTGATGCCCAGATTATGGCTCTCTACCTAAAACAAACTAAATGAATTTGTGTTACCTACCTCAGCTAAAGGGGATCTGTAGTTTAGAAAAGAAAAAGATTAACAGGTACTTAAAGGCTACATTCGCTCTGCCAGAAAATGTCTATTGTTCTTATCTGTCAAAGGATCAGTCCAAGGGACATTAAAGTTGCCCTTATGCCTTCCCCTGTATCAACATTGTAGGGTTATAGGTTGGACTTCATGGACTAAAGTCTTTATCCAACCTTATATACTATGTAACTATATACTGATAGAAGGTGACAGGCAGAGTGCTGGAGTCCCGCTATATCAGCCCCAGATTTCTGACCTATGTGCGGTCCAGGGCGGGTCTGGAGTAGACCTCAGCCCAGATATTAGTCATAGGATCATTACTGGCCCATAAAAAGCTAAAGAGCCTGCACTTCAGTGCAGATCCTGAGAGTGAGAGGATGTGTCTGGGTCCGTCCTGTTACTCTGAGTCGGGTGAGACTGTGACGTGCCCTGCTTGTTGGTTTGTTAGTAAGCCACATGTATAGTTAATTACTATTTAGTAAGTTGCTTACAGTCAAAGCGGCCATTTTCTTGTAGCGTGGGCATGCGCAGTCGGCTCTGCCCATGCCCGATGCCTGGCAGAGTGAATTCACTGCCGAATGACGACGCGGGGAAGCTGCACGGAGAAGACTTCTAAAGGTAGGAGAAGAACCAGCATTGATTGCCCGACTGTATAGCATTCGGCCAATCAATGCTGGTTCTGCATCAAATTTTTACATTTGAATAGCGAGTGGTACTCGATCAAGTACGAGTATTTCGAATACCATAGTATTTGATTGAATACCTTCTCGATCGAATACTACTAGCTCATCTCTAATCATAACCCGCAATGCCATTTGATATTAGACATTAAATCTTACAATTCTACCTTGTGGATTCGGGTATTGTATAGAATGATTTCTCTAACTTTAAGAACGCTTTCCTATATTGATTTCTTAAATGCTTCCTTCACATGTAATAAATATCCCGTGCTACTTTGGTCAGAAGGGGTAATGATTCACATAAAGGAGAGAATGCTACAAGAACTTATTAGACCATGCATGGCCTGCTAAGAATTCTGGGGAAGGAACAGAGATTGATAAACCTCTCAAGATTCGTTTCAGGTTCAGGTGGTTTGGGAACCAAGATTTGATTAACCCATGGTGCATAATACTGAAAGCTCCTAGGAACCGATCTACCAGTTGTTATTAGAGAAATTTGTGACTTTGTGCCGAGTTTAAAAGTAATGAAGAAATGGCTCTTGGATGGTTCATCCCGCAACGTTTTAGACAGAAAGTTTGCAGAGGTTTCCTCAACGGACTTTGTTACAATTATACCTATGTGGAAACCGCCGGCATTTTCGTAGGTATAATTGACACGCTGCAATTTACAAAACCACGCCGGTTTTGGAAATCACGGCATGTTCGCACTGCGGTTTTTACCGCAAAGTGGGTATGGGATTGTCTAGAATCCCATCCATCCACTTTGCCCTTACTGTAAAACGGCACCATTTTTCCCGCAGAATTTCCACTGCAAGCAAATCACAGCATTTCTGTCCCGTGAGGCCCTGGCCAGGGGCGAACCTGCCCCTTTCGCTGCCCGAGGCGAACTACAGAAAGCCCCAAAGTGCAGGGGGCGGGGCTTAGTGCCGTTCGCCGGCAGAGAGCAGGCATGGAGACAACCTGCTCTCTGCCTGAGCGTGAGAGGAGGCTGCTGGAGCAGCGCTGCTCCAGTGGCCTCCCCAAACCACCGCTCGGTGCTAAGCCAGTCCAGGACAGCTTGTCCTGGACTGGCTTAGGTAACCAAAAATGCCGCCCTCCCTGAGGCCCTGACATAGCGCCGCCTGAAGCGGTCGCTTCAGGTCGCCTCATGGGAGGTGCGGCGCTGGCCCTGGCCTAAGAAACAGAATTTTTTCAGATTAGCAGGCTCCATCACACTGTTTAAGGGGTGAAAACAAAAGAGGAATCAGTGTTTTGCTTAAAAAATTTGCTTTTTGCCCCAAAAAACCCTAAGAAAAGACTGACTTTATTAGTAAAAACTATGAAACTTTGGGCTTATGGAGGGCAGATTTTATTGAATTGGTTTCAGGTATTAGGATGTATTTTCAGAGCTCCTGAGGTGCCAGAAAAGTGAAAAACCCTGAAACTACATTTCTCAAATAATATATCAAGGAGCATAGGGAGAATTCTGTTTCACAGAATTTATTATCATTGGGCATTGAAAATGGAATACTTAAATTGTTATATTGTTTTCGTCCCATATTTTTAATTTTTACGAGGTTTTAAAACCTTGGTGGTACTAAATTGTTGAGGTTAGTTTTTTTTTTCTTTGGAGGAAGACAAGGTGACCAAGAAACCGTCTTCCTTCATTATTATTGTTTTGGCTGTACAATCTAGTAGGGGTTAGTTTTTGTTTTTTTTTATAGCATTGTCTCATGTTTTTTTTTTTTTTTTTTTTAAAGGATTTAGACATATGATCACTTGAGGACTACAAAAAGATTCAGTATGTCTGCATTACGGTAAACATTATGTATATATTATATTTCTATAGATTTTAGCAGATGCCTATTAGGCCCCGTCTCTATCTGGGTCTATAAGGGATTTGTATATGTCATTGCCTCCATTTGAACCCCCTTGTTCATATTGCAGGGGGCCAATGGGGTTAAAGTGATCCCTCCCTTTAAAACCAATTTTAGGGGCTATTGTCACTCCATAGGGAGAGAACCACCATTTAGGTGTGTGGAGTCTTATTAAGCCATGAGCGCCCCACTGCCAAGGAACATGAGAAGAATATGCAAATCTGACTTCCATGATGTAATTAGGATGTCAGTGCCTCAAGTATGCACACCAATAGAGGGCGCTGACTGAGAACGTGCAAGTCTATCTTCCATGATGTAATTAGGAAGACAAGAAGAGTCTCAGTCCAGCAAACCTATAGCGGGCGCTCCCTTTAACATCATGCCGACCTTCTCAGAGGCCTTTGTTTGCAATGATGTTGGGATTATACCAGGTACAGTCTCTCAGCCAAGGACAGCCGTTTCGATGTTCTTGCATCTCATCAGCTTGGCACAGAGAGGACTGATCTGGCAGAGGTGAGGGGCTTAGACAGGGTTGAGGGGATATCATCACTCCATAGGCAGAGACCACCATTTAGGTGTGTGGAGTCTTATTAAGCCATGAGCACTCCACTGCTCTACTCCCTCTATAGGTTTGCTGGACTGAGACTGTGTCTTCCTAATTACATCATGGAAGATAGACTTGCACATTATCAGTGAGCGCCCTCTATTGGTGTGCAGACTTGAGGCACTGGCATCCTAATTACATTATGGAAGTCAGATTTGCATATTCTTCCCACAAACCAATTTTAATCAGAGATCAGTAACGATCACAGCCTCTAAAGGAGTAATTTAACAGAATCCAAGTTAAGTCTGATCTGGCTCCGGTAGTGAGACCAAGGTCTCGACTATATAATGCAGCCAACACTTTGCAGGCACAGATTCTGTGCTGGCTGAAATGTAGCACAGTACTAATATACCAATGAGATTTCATTAACAGCTCAGCACAATGTAATATTATAGAGTGGAAAGGGGTTAAATAATTTCTAACCTTTGCATAAATCAATAGTATAGTGTGTGTACATGAGGAATAATACTATTTATGGCCATTACATACATTAGTTGCTATGACGTTTCCCATACACTACACACAGAAAGTAGGAGAGAATCTGCTCCCTATTGTTCACTAACAAGAACCCCTACACCCTCACTCAGCTCCTGCTCAATCCACCATTCCTACAGTTCCATTCAGTTTGGTCATGGTTATACCTGATGCTCTGAGTGATGACCAATGTGGCCGCCACTTCAACCTACTATTTTACGTTCTTGAATGTTAAAGATGTAGAGGTTGTAATTCCTCAGTGCAGAGCTAGGCAGATTTTCCTTGAATTCTAAGAGTTGTGGAAACCATCATCGTATCTACAGTATGTCTCGATTTTCATTTGCCGTTATTGAGAGTTTGTCATTCCTGCCAATTGGCCGACGCATTTGGAACAGCTTTGTGTTCATCTCTCAACTGTTGGTTTTGGGAAATCCTATTGCAAATATCATTAACTATTCCAGGATTTAGTTAAACCCAGGCTAATTATTTTAATGAAGCAAAATCATGATTCACTTTTTAATGAAGAATTACTAGAGATGAGCGAACACTAAAATGTTCGAGGTTCGAAATTCGATTCGAACAGCCGCTCAATGTTCGTGTGTTCGAACGGGTTTCGAACCCCATTATAGTCTATGGGGAACAGATACTCGTTAAGGGGGAAACCCAAATCCGTGTCTGGAGGGTCACCAAGTCCACTATGACACCCCAGGAAATGATGCCAACACCTCTGGAATGACACTGGGACAGCAGGGGAAGCATGTCTGGGGGCATCTAACACACCAAAGACCCTCTATTACCCCAACATCACAGCCTAACAACTACACACTTTACACACTCAATACCACCTCTCTGACAGTAGGAAAACACCTTGAAACATGTGTATTTGGCACTTGCAGTGAGGAGAGCTTGTCACCAGCAGTGAATTTGGCCCTTGTAGTAAGTTGAGGTTGGCACCAACATTTGTTTTGAAAATCAGGGTGGATTGAGCCTCTAACCAGCAGAGTTTGGGCAAATTCATGGTGGAGGGAGCCTCTAAAAACCCCAGTTTGGACCAATTCATGGTGGAGGGAGACTCTAAAAACCCCAGTTTGGACCAATTCATGGTGGAGGGAGCCTCTAAAAACCCCAGTTTGGACCAATTCATGGTGGAGGGAGCCTCTAACCAGCCCAGTTTGGACCAATTAATGGTGGAGGGAGCCTCTAACCAGCCCAGTTTGGACCAATTAATGGTGGAGGGAGCCTCTAACCACCCCAGTTTGGACCAATTCATGGTGGAGGGAGCCTCTAACCAGCCCAGTTTGGACCAATTCATGGTGGAGGGAGCCTCTAAAAAACCCAGTTTGGACCAATTCATGGTGGAGGGAGCCTCTAAACAGCCCAGTTTGGGCAAATTCATGGTGGAGGGAGCCTCTAAAAACCCCAGTTTGGACCAATTCATGGTGGAGGGAGACTCTAAAAACCCCAGTTTGGACCAATTCATGGTGGAGGGAGCCTCTAAAAACCCCAGTTTGGGCAAATTCATGGTGGAGGGAGCCTCTAACCAGCCCAGTTTGGACCAATTAATGGTGGAGGGAGCCTCTAACCAGCCCAGTTTGGACCAATTAATGGTGGAGGGAGCCTCTAACCACCCCAGTTTGGACCAATTCATGGTGGAGGGAGCCTCTAACCAGCCCAGTTTGGACCAATTCATGGTGGAGGGAGCCTCTAAAAAACCCAGTTTGGACCAATTCATGGTGGAGGGAGCCTCTAAACAGCCCAGTTTGGGCAAATTCATGGTGGAGGGAGCCTCTAACCACCCCAGTTTGGACCAATTCATGGTGGAGGGAGCCTCTAAACAGCCAAGTTTGGACCAATTCATGGTGAAGGGAGCCTCTAAAAACCCGTTTGGACCAATTCATGGTGGAGGGAGCCTCTAACCAGCCCAGTTTGGGCAAATTCATGGTGGAGGGAGCCTCTAAACAGCCCAGTTTGGGCAAATTCATGGTGGAGGGAGCCTCTAACCAGCCCAGTTTGGACCAATTCATGGTGGAGGGAGCCTCTAACCAGCCCAGTTTGGGCAAATTCATGGTGGAGGGAGCCTCTAAACAGCCCAGTTTGGGCAAATTCATGGTGGAGGGAGCCTCTAACCAGCCCAGTTTGGACCAATTAATGGTGGAGGGAGCCTCTAAACAGCCAAGTTTGGACCAATTCATGGTGGAGGGAGCCTCTAACCAGCCCAATTTGGACCAATTAATGGTGGAGGGAGCCTCTAAACAGCCAAGTTTTGGGAAATTCATGGTGGAGGGAGCCTCTAACCAGCCCAGTGTGGGCAAATTCATGGTGGAGGGAGCCTCTAACCAGCCCAGTTTGGGCAAATTCATGGTGGAGGGAGCCTCTAAACAGCCCAGTTTGGGCAAATTCATGGTGGAGGGAGCCTCTAACCAGCCCAGTTTGGACCAATTCATGGTGGAGGGAGCCTCTAACCAGCCCAGTTTGGACCAATTCATGGTGGAGGGAGCCTCTAACCAGCCCAGTTTGGACCAATTAATGGTGGAGGGAGCCTCTAACCACCCCAGTTTGGACCAATTAATGGTGGAGGGAGCCTCTAACCACCCCAGTTTGGACCAATTCATGGTGGAGGGAGCCTCTAACCAGCCCAGTTTGGACCAATTCATGGTGGAGGGAGCCTCTAAAAAACCCAGTTTGGACCAATTCATGGTGGAGGGAGCCTCTAAACAGCCCAGTTTGGGCAAATTCATGGTGGAGGGAGCCTCTAACCACCCCAGTTTGGACCAATTCATGGTGGAGGGAGCCTCTAAACAGCCAAGTTTGGACCAATTCATGGTGAAGGGAGCCTCTAAAAACCCGTTTGGACCAATTCATGGTGGAGGGAGCCTCTAACCAGCCCAGTTTGGGCAAATTCATGGTGGAGGGAGCCTCTAAACAGCCCAGTTTGGGCAAATTCATGGTGGAGGGAGCCTCTAACCAGCCCAGTTTGGACCAATTCATGGTGGAGGGAGCCTCTAACCAGCCCAGTTTGGACCAATTCATGGTGGAGGGAGCCTCTAACCAGCCCAGTTTGGACCAATTCATGGTGGAGGGAGCCTCTAACCAGCCCAGTTTGGACCAATTCATGGTGGAGGGAGCCTCTAAACAGCCCAGTTTGGGCAAATTCATGGTGGAGGGAGCCTCTAACCACCCCAGTTTGGACCAATTAATGGTGGAGGGAGCCTCTAATTAGCCCAGTTTGGACCAATTAATTGTGGAGGGAGCCTCTAACCAGCCCAGTTTGGACCAATTAATGGTGGAGGGAGCCTCTAACCACCCCAGTTTGGACCAATTAATGGTGGAGGGAGCCTCTAACCAGCCCAGTTTGGACCAATTCATGGTGGAGGGAGCCTCTAAACAGCCCAGTTTGGGCAAATTCATGGTGGAGGGAGCCTCTAAACAGCCCAGTTTGGGCAAATTCATGGTGGAGGGAGCCTCTAACCAGCCCAGTTTGGACCAATTAATGGTGGAGGGAGCCTCTAAACAGCCCAGTTTGGGCAAATTCATGGTGGAGGGAGCCTCTAACCAGCCCAGTTTGGACCAATTAATGGTGGAGGGAGCCTCTAACCACCCCAGTTTGGACCAATTCATGGTGGAGGGAGCCTCTAAACAGCCAAGTTTGGACCAATTCATGGTGGAGGGAGCCTCTAAAAACCCCAGTTTGGACCAATTCATGGTGGAGGGAGCCTCTAACCAGCCCAGTTTGGGCAAATTCATGGTGGAGGGAGCCTCTAATTAGCCCAGTTTGGACCAATTAATTGTGGAGGGAGCCTCTAACCAGCCCAGTTTGGACCAATTAATGGTGGAGGGAGCCTCTAACCACCCCAGTTTGGACCAATTAATGGTGGAGGGAGCCTCTAACCTGCCCAGTTTGGACCAATTAATGGTGGAGGGAGCCTCTAACCACCCCAGTTTGGACCAATTCATGGTGGAGGGAGCCTCTAACCAGCCCAGTTTGGACCAATTCATGGTGGAGGGAGCCTCTAATTAGCCCAGTTTGGACCAATTAATTGTGGAGGGAGCCTCTAACCAGCCCAGTTTGGACCAATTAATGGTGGAGGGAGCCTCTAACCACCCCAGTTTGGGCAAATTCATGGTGGAGGGAGCCTCTAACCAGCCCAGTTTGGACCAATTAATGGTGGAGGGAGCCTCTAAACAGCCAAGTTTTGGGAAATTCATGGTGGAGGGAGCCTCTAAACAGCCCAGTTTGGACCAATTCATGGTGGAGGGAGCCTCTAAACAGCCAAGTTTGGACCAATTCATGGTGGAGGGAGCCTCTAAAAACCCCAGTTTGGGCAAATTCATGGTGGAGGGAGCCTCTAAACAGCCCAGTTTGGACCAATTCATGGTGGAGGGAGCCTCTAAACAGCCAAGTTTGGACCAATTCATGGTGGAGGGAGCCTCTAACCAGCCCAGTTTGGACCAATTAATGGTGGAGGGAGCCTCTAAAAACCCCAGTTTGGACCAATTCATGGTGGAGGGAGCCTCTAACCAGCCCAGTTTGGGCAAATTCATGGTGGAGGGAGCCTCTAAACAGCCCAGTTTGGGCACATTCATGGTGGAGGGAGCCTCTAACCAGCCCAGTTTGGACCAATTAATGGTGGAGGGAGCCGCTAAACAGCCCAGTTTGGACCAATTCATGGTGGAGGGAGCCTCTAAAAACCCCAGTTTGGACCAATTCATGGTGGAAGGAGCCTCTAAAAAACCCAGTTTGGACCAATTCATGGTGGAGGGAGCCTCTAACCAGCCCAGTTTGGACCAATTAATGGTGGAGGGAGCCTCTAAACAGCCAAGTTTGGACCAATTAATGGTGGAGGGAGCCTCTAAACAGCCAAGTTTTGGGAAATTCATGGTGGAGGGAGCCTCTAACCAGCCCAGTTTGGACCAATTCATGGTGGAGGGAGCCTCTAAACAGCCCAGTTTGGGCAAATTCATGGTGGAGGGAGCCTCTAAAAAACCCAGTTTGGACCAATTCATGGTGGAGGGAGCCTCTAAACAGCCCAGTTTGGACCAATTCATGGTGGAGGGAGCCTCTAAAAACCCCAGTTTGGACCAATTCATGGTGGAGGGAGCCTCTAAACAGCCCAGTTTGGGCAAATTCATGGTGGAGGGAGCCTCTAACCAGCAGAGTTGGTGGAAATCAGGGTGGAGGGAGCCTCTAACCAGCAGAGTTGGGGGAAATCAGGGTGGAGGGAGCCTAGTATTAGCAGAATTGTGCAACGCTTATGGTGGATGAGTATGAGGATGCGGAGGAATTGGAGAGGTTGAGTACAGACATGGAGTTTCATGTTGGGGTGCTTTACACAGGTGGGCACAAAAATGACGGCTCTACCCAGTGGTGGTTCATTTTTATCAAAGTGAGCCGGTCGGCACTCTCAGCTGACAGACGGGTGCGCTTGTCAGTGATGATGCCACCGGCTGCACTGAACACCCTCTCAGATAGGACGCTGGCGGCAGGACAGGACAGCACCTCCAAGGCATATAGGGCAAGTTCAAGCCACAGGTCCAACTTCGACACCCAATACGTGTAGGGCGCAGAGGGGTCGGAGAGGACAGGGCTGTGGTCGGAAAGGTATTCCCGCAACATGCGCCTATACTTCTCACGCCTGGTGACACTAGGACCCTCCGTGGCGGCACTTTGGCGAGGGGGTGCCATCAAGGTGTCCCAGACCTTAGACAGTGTGCCCCTCGTTTGTGTGGACCGGTGAGAACTTGGTTGCCTACTGGAGGAACTGCCCTCCCTGCCGCCAACGTCACATGCTGGAAACATCTCCATCATATTCTGCACCAATTGCCTGTGGCAAGCATTGATGCGATTGGCCCTCCCCTCTACCGGAATAAAAGACGAGATGTTGTTTTCATACCGGGGGTCAAGGATAGCAAAGATCCAGTACTGGTTGTCCTCCATGATTTTGACAATACGCTTGTCGGTTGTAAAGCACCCCAACATGAACTCAGCCATGTCTGCCACAGTGTTAGTTGGCATGACTCCTCTGGCCCCACCGGAAAGTTCAATCTCCATTTCCTCCTCATCCTCCATGTCTACCCATCCGCGCTGCAACAATGGGACGATTCGAAGTTGCCCGGAAGCCTCCTGTATCACCATCACATCATCGGACAACTCTTCTTCCTCCTCCTCCTCCTCCTCCTCCTCCATTAAACGCAGTGAAGCGGACAGATGTGTGGACCTACTCTCCAGCTGTGACGGATCGGATGCTATCCCTAACTCCTCTGTGTGATCTGAGTTATCCCTGATGTCAATCAGGGATTCTCTCAGAACACACAAGAGCGGGATTGTAAGGCTCACCATCGCATCCTCAGAGCTCACCCTCCTTGTGGACTCCTCAAAGACCCGTAGGATGTCACAAAGGTCTCTCATCCATGGCCACTCATGGATGTGAAACTGAGGCAGCTGACTTTGTGGCACCCTAGGGTTTTGTAGCTGGTATTCCATCAAAGGTCTCTGCTGCTCAACCACTCTATTCAACATCTGAAACGTTGAGTTCCAGCGTGTGGGGACGTCGCACAAAAGCCGGTGTTGTGGCACATGCAGGCGTTGCTGGAGAGATTTTAAGCTAGCAGCGGCTACTGTCGACTTGCGAAAGTGGGCGCACATGCGCCGCACTTTCACCAATAGCTCTGGAACATTGGGGTAGCTCTTTAGGAAACGTTGCACCACTAGGTTGAAGACGTGGGCCAGGCATGGAACATGTTGGAGTCCGGCAAGCTCCAGAGCTGCTACCAGGTTCCGGCCGTTATCACAAACGACCATGCCTGGGCCCAGGTGCAGCGGCTCAAACCATATTGCCGTCTCATCGAGGAGGGCATCCCTCACCTCGGAGGCAGTGTGCTGTCTGTCCCCCAAGCTGATCAGCTTCAGCACAGCCTGCTGACGTCTACCAACGCCAGTGCTGCAACGTTTCCAACTCGTAGCTGGGGTCAATCTAACAGCGGAGGAGGAGGCGGTGGCGGAGGAGGAGGCGGTAGAGGAGGAGGAGGAGGGGGGTGTTCTTCTCGTGTCCCTGCCAGGAATGTTAGGCGGGGAGACGAGGTACACCGGGCCAGTTTGGGAAGCAGTCCCAGCCTCAACTACATTCACCCAGTGTGCCGTCAGTGAAATGTAGCGTCCCTGTCCGCATGCACTTGTCCACGCGTCGGTGGTCAAGTGGACCTTTGTGCAAAGCGCGGAACTAAGGGCCCGCCTGATGTTGAGTGACACGTGCTGGTGCAAGGCGGGGACGGCACACCGGGAGAAGTAGTGACGGCTAGGGACGGCATAGCGAGGTGCCGCAGTTGCCATCAGGTCCAGGAAGGCGGGAGTTTCAACAAGCCGGAACGCCAACATCTCCTGGGCCAGCAGTTTAGCGATGTTGGCGTTCAAGGCTTGCGCGTGTGGGTGGTTAGCAGTGTATTTCTGCCGCCGCTCCAATGTCTGAGAGATGGTGGGTTGTTGTAAAGAAACGCCTGATGGTGCCTTTGATGGTGCAGGAGAAGGAGATAAGACAGGACCAGGGGAGGATGAGGTAGAAGTCAACAAAGTGGCGGAGGCAGATGAAGTGGTGTCCTGGCTCGTCCTCTGGAGTGCATCGCCAGCACAGTCAGCAGTGGCAGTGGCAGAGGCAGAGGCAGTGGCAGTGGCGTGAACGGCAGGCGGCCTTTGTCCTGCCGTTGCTGCCTGCCACTGATTCCAGTGCTTGGATTCCAAATGACGGCGCATTGAAGTGGTGGACAGGTTGCTCTTCTCAGAGCCCCTAATCAATTTCGAGAGGCAAATTGTGCAGACAACACTATATCTGTCCTCGGCGCATTCCTTGAAAAAACTCCACACCTTCGAGAAACGTGCCCTCGAGGTGGGAGTTTTTCGGGGCTGGGTACGAACTGGAACATCTTGGGAGATTCCGGGTGTGGCCTGGCTTCGCCTAAGCTGCTGACCTCTGCCTCTGCCTCTAGCTACCCTTTTTGGTGCTGCACCTGCCTCAACATCCACACTACTTTCCCCGCTTGACATCCCCCCTGTCCAGGTCGGGTCAGTGTCCTCATCATCCACCACTTCCTCTTCCAACTCCTGTCTCATCTCCTCCTCCCGCACAATGCGCCGGTCAACTGGATGCCCTGACGGCAACTGCGTCACATCATCGTCGATGAGGGTGGGTTGCTGGTCATCCACCACCAAATCGAACGGAGATGGAGGAGACTCTAGTGTTTGAGCATCTGGACACAGATGCTCCTCTGTTAGGTTCGTGGAATCGTGACGTGGAGAGGCAGGTTGAGGGACAATGAAAGGAGCGGAGAACAGCTCTGGGGAGCAGGGACAGTTTGGGTTATTGTTCTGTAAAGCTTCGGAATTTTGGGAGGAAGGAAGACAAGACTGTTGGGTAATAGGAGGAGAGGAGGCAGAGTCTGACTGGCTGCTGGACAATGTGCTGTAAGCGTTCTCTGACAGCCATTGCAAGACCTGTTCCTGGTTCTCGGGCCTACTAAGGTTTGTACCCTGCAGTTTAGTTAATGTGGCAAGCAACCCTGGCACTGTGGAGTGGCGCAATGCTTGCTGCCCCACAGGAGTAGGCACGGGACGCCCTGTGGCTTCACTGCTACCTTGCTCCCCAGAACCATTCCCCCGACCTCGCCCACGGCCTCATCCACGTCCCTTTCCGGGAGCCTTGCGCATTTTGAATTCCTAGTTAGAAATTGGCACTGTATACCAGTAGTAAAAATTGTGGGTGCACGTAACCCCAATATATTCTTTGAATTCCCAGTCAGAAACTGGCACTATATGGCAGTAGCAAGAAATGAGGGTATTTGTATTCCCAATATACTCTTTGAATTCCCAGTCAGACAATGGCACTGTATACCAGTAGTAAAAATTGTGGGTGCACGTAACCCCAATATATTCTTTGAATTACCAGTCAGAAACTGGCACTATATGGCAGTAGCAAGAAATGAGGGTATTTGTATTCCCAATATATTCTTTGAATTCCCAGTCAGACAATGGCACTGTATACCAGTAGTAAAAATTGTGGGTGCACGTAACCCCAATATATTATTTGAATTCCCAGTCAGAAACTGGCACTATATGGCAGTAGCAAGAAATGAGGGTATTTGTATTCCCAATATACTCTTTGAATTCCCAGTCAGACAATGGCACTGTATACCAGTAGTAAAAATTGTGGGTGCACGTAACCCCAATATATTCTTTGAATTACCAGTCAGAAACTGGCACTATATGGCAGTAGCAAGAAATGAGGGTATTTATAACCCCAATATATTCTTTGAATTCCCAGTCAGACAATGGCACTGTATACCAGTAGTAAAAATTGTGGGTGCACGTAACCCCAATATATTCTTTGAATTCCCAGTCAGAAACTGGCACTATATGGCAGTAGCAAGAAATGAGGGTATTTGTATTCCCAATATATTCTTTGAATTCCCAGTCAGACAATGGCACTGTATACCAGTAGTAAAAATTGTGGGTGCACGTAACCCCAATATATTATTTGAATTCCCAGTCAGAAACTGGCACTATATGGCAGTAGCAAGAAATGAGGGTATTTGTATTCCCAATATACTCTTTGAATTCCCAGTCAGACAATGGCACTGTATACCAGTAGTAAAAATTGTGGGTGCACGTAACCCCAATATATTCTTTGAATTACCAGTCAGAAACTGGCACTATATGGCAGTAGCAAGAAATGAGGGTATTTATAACCCCAATATATTCTTTGAATTCCCAGTCAGACAATGGCACTGTATACCAGTAGTAAAAATTGTGGGTGCACGTAACCCCAATATATTCTTTGAATTCCCAGTCAGAAACTGGCACTATATGGCAGTAGCAAGAAATGAGGGTATTTGTATTCCCAATATACTCTTTGAATTCCCAGTCAGACAATGGCACTGTATACCAGTAGTAAAAATTGTGGGTGCACGTAACCCCAATATATTCTTTGAATTCCCAGTCAGAAACTGGCACTATATGGCAGTAGCAAGAAATGAGGGTATTTGTATTCCCAATATACTCTTTGAATTCCCAGTCAGACAATGGCACTGTATACCAGTAGTAAAAATTGTGGGTGCACGTAACCCCAATATATTCTTTGAATTACCAGTCAGAAACTGGCACTATATGGCAGTAGCAAGAAATGAGGGTATTTATAACCCCAATATATTCTTTGAATTCCCAGTCAGACAATGGCACTGTATACCAGTAGTAAAAATTGGGGGTGCACGTAACCCCAATATATTCTTTGAATTCCCAGTCAGAAACTGGCACTATATGGCAGTAGCAAGAAATGAGGGTATTTGTATTCCCAATATACTCTTTGAATTCCCAGTCAGACAATGGCACTGTATACCAGTAGTAAAAATTGTGGGTGCACGTAACCCCAATATATTCTTTGAATTACCAGTCAGAAACTGGCACTATATGGCAGTAGCAAGAAATGAGGGTATTTGTATTCCCAATATATTCTTTGAATTCCCAGTCAGACAATGGCACTGTATACCAGTAGTAAAAATTGTGGGTGCACGTAACCCCAATATATTCTTTGAATTCCCAGTCAGAAACTGGCACTATATGGCAGTAGCAAGAAATGAGGGTATTTGTATTCCCAATATACTCTTTGAATTCCCAGTCAGACAATGGCACTGTATACCAGTAGTAAAAATTGTGGGTGCACGTAACCCCAATATATTCTTTGAATTACCAGTCAGAAACTGGCACTATATGGCAGTAGCAAGAAATGAGGGTATTTGTATTCCCAATATATTCTTTGAATTCCCAGTCAGACAATGGCACTGTATACCAGTAGTAAAAATTGTGGGTGCACGTAACCCCAATATATTCTTTGAATTCCCAGTCAGAAACTGGCACTATATGGCAGTAGCAAGAAATGAGGGTATTTGTATTCCCAATATATTCTTTGAATTCCCAGTCAGACAATGGCACTGTATACCAGTAGTAAAAATTGTGGGTGTATATAGCCCCAATTCTATTGCTAGGGGACTTGCAGGGTATTTCTGGGGTGAAGGTGGGGGGGCACACCGTTGGAACGGGTATCGGGGTATATATCGGGTATACGGGAATACACTGACAGTGTATTCCATTCAGGATCCTGGGAAAGCTGGGTTGCGGCGATTGAGCCCGTCAGTGCCACGTTACACTGACAAGCTTCTCCCTGGAATTTAGCTCTTACAAGAGCTGTTGGTTGTCTTCTCCTTCCTATCCTAGCCTGTCCCTGCCTACCCAGAATCTAAGCCCTAGCTAGCTGGACGGAAACCTCCGTCCTCGGTGAATTGCAAGCTCAGAATGACGCGAAGCTGGGCGTCGCTGTTCTTTTAAATTAGAGGTCACATGTTTTCGGCAGCCAATGGGTTTTGCCTACTTTTTTCAACGTCACCGGTGTCGTAGTTCCTGTCCCACCTACCCAGCGCTGTTATTGGAGCAAAAAAGGCGCCAGGGAAGGTGGGAGGGGAATCGAGTAATGGCGCACTTTACCACGCGGTGTTCGATTCGATTCGAACATGCCGAACAGCCTAATATCCGATCGAACATGAGTTCGATAGAACACTGTTCGCTCATCTCTAAGAATTACACATTAGACAAGTATATCATAAACTTTTGTATACTTCGTAGAAGCAATGGTGCAGACCCAAACAGTCAAGACAGGGACACAAAATGTGCAGAAAACTGGTTTATTAAAGGAAAATAAACCTGGACTTCAGGCACAAAATAAAACAAAATACAGCCTTAACTTCAGCAAAAAACAAAATATATACCTGCTCGTCCGAGCATCTAACTAGACAGAACTGATAACTAGTGATGAGCGAACACTAAAATGTCCGAGGTTTGAAATCCGATTCGAACAGCCGCTCACTGTTCGACTGTTCGAACGGATTTCGAACCCCATTATAGTCTAAGGGGGGGAAAATGCTCGTTTCAGGGGTACGCAAAATTCAATAAAATTATACTTACCAAGTCCACGAGTAACGGTCGGGCTGGATTCTCCTTGAAGTCTTCTCCCGGAGCAGCATCCCTGTGGCGTCTTCCGACTGGAATTCACTTTGCCTAGGCATCGGGACCTAGGCAGAGCTGGCTGCCTATGCGCGGTCGGCTCTGCCTGGCCCGACGCCTGAGCAGAGCCAACTGCGCATGCGAGCGCATGCCCGCGCATGCGCAGTCGACTCTGCCTAGGCAGGATGCCTAGGCAGAGTGAATTCCAGCCGGAAGACACCACGGGGACGCTGCACGGAGAATACTTCTAAAGGTAAGAGAAGAACCAGCATTGATTGGCAGAACGTATAGCATTCTGTCAATCAATGCTGGTTCTGCATCGAACCTTAAACTTCGAACAGCTAGTAGTGTTCGATCGAGTACGAGTATTTCGAACACCGTAGTATTCGATTGAACACCTACTGGATTGAACACTACTCGCTCATCTCTACTGATAACCTAACTATACATGTGGCTTACTACCAGCCACATGAACAAAACAAGGGCAATATAGTCTCACCGGACTCAGGATTACAGCAAAGAACCTTACACCTACTTTCACCTCATTGAACTGCAGGCTCTTCAACCTTTTATGGGTCAGTAATGAACCCAAGATCTACACCTGGGCTGAGACCTTCTGCAGATCTGCCCTGGACCACACATATGTCAGAAACCTGGGGCTAATATATCTGGACTCCAGCACATTGCCCGTCTCATAATACATATCTCTAATACCTACAAAAATAAAAAAAAAAATATGTATTGCATGGTTTGAGCTTACCTAAATATTCCCGGAGATACAATGTTTGTAGGTTACAAAAAGAAAAATGGTTTAAATAAAATCTTTACTACTTGTTTTATAGCAGCGGGGAGTATTAGTATGAAGGCTCTCTCCGCTAAGTAGGTTCTGTGGATGAATAAGTATAGTTGCTAGTTGCTAAATTGAAGCTCTTATAAGAGTAATGGGGGCACCTGCAATTTGTCAAGTATTAATGCCATAAATTTACATTTCGCGGCGTTAGATGAAGAAGGTTCCATCTCCACTTTTTGTCAAAAACAAGCTAATAGTGGCACGAGGTTCTTTGTACATCAATCTACATGTCTGAGCGGCACGGCATTATCTGTTATATTCACTGAGAAAATGTAAATGCAAAATGGTTTAATCTCCAAATTTCTTATCCGTTCAGAGTAAAAAGGTTCCATCTCCTTTCGCCAATAAAGCAGTATAGCCAACATGGCATTTCGTAGGTGTACACATGATGCTGGTGAAATAATTGAATATTTGGAAGAATTCTCTGATCTTAGTGGCACATCTGGAACTGAATATGGCCCATCAATAGAGCTGTTGAGTGTTCAGGTGATCCAACCACCAGGTGCCAACTCACGTAAGAAATTGTAATGTACTGTAATGTTAGGCCTGGTTCACCTCAGCGTTCAGTATTCCATTCAGGGAGTCCGCATGGGGACCCCCAAACAGAAAACCGAACACATTGACAAGCGGTGAGCTTATGAAAGAACATAGACTCCCTTAGAGCATAATGGGGTCCGTGGGCTTTCCGCGTGGTGTTGGCACCAGTCATGCGGAGAGAAAGCAGTGAGGTCATGAAAGCACACAGACCCCATAGACTAGGGGTGCCCAATACGTTGATCGCAATCTACCGGTCGATCGCGAAGGACGTATGGGTCAATCGCAGGATGCAGCCAGGCTGAGAATCATCTCTGGACACTGGCAGCCCGGGGCCTTGCACTCGTTCACAGTCAGGGATGCGGCGCCCCTACCTGCAAGTGTCCAGAGAGGACTCTCTGCCTGCGCAGTGAACAAGCACTCCGCACTCCCCGCTCTTAGGGATGAAGGAAGCCGGGGTGCTGCTTGTTCACAGCGCAGGCTGAGAGTCCTCTCCGGACACTTGCAGGCAGGGCCGCCGCATCCCTGACTGCGAATGAGTGCAAGGCCCCGACCTGCCAGTGTCCAGAGATGATTCTCAGCCTGAGCTGTCTCCTGCACTCACACGTTGCCCCGTCCCAGCCCACAGCCCCCGCCCCCACCCACAGGCCCCTCCCACAAGAAGTAGGTAGTAGATCTTATTCATTTGGTCAGTTTAGAAAGTAACTCACATACTGAAAAAGTGTGAGCACCCCTGCCATAGACTATAATGGGGTCCGTGTGTTTTCCAACGGCAAAAAGGAACATGGAAGAATGTGATCCAGGAGCTAAAAGTTTTCCTTCTGTGCGAAAAGCAGTAGCTAAAACCAACTTGGCACCAGATTCAAAAAGGAATGACATCAAATCGATGCTCAGGTGGATGCCAGCAGTTGATATTTATTACAAACTTGTATTGAAGATATAACAAATTATTTTATGATTTCCAATTTCTTGTACAATAGTAACTGTGCAGAAACATGGAATACTAATAAGAACGATTATCACATCAAAAGCTTCTATTACTAATATAACACTTACATGGTCTAGGCCTCTCCTGCTAATACTCATCTATTTCATTCCAGTTGTCATTGTTGTTTGAAAAAAATACATACATATAATTAGAATAAAATGTAAATCACTTTTTCCACTCAATTTTTTTGGTTTAAAGGTTATCTGAGCCAGGTTTTTCCATTCATTATGTTATTACAAAGCAAAATGTTTCTATCTGCACAATGAAAGTGATGACCTTTGACATTTTATGAAACAATAATGTTCTATCTCCAAAAGTCATTGCTTATATTAAAGCATAAACAACTTAGATGAAAAAAAAAAAAACTCTTCCTGTAATTACTTATGTATAGAGATGAGCGAACAGTAAAATATTCGATGTTCGTTATTCGTTTCGAATAGCCGCGCAATATTCGACTATTCGAACGAATATCGAACCCCATTATAGTCTATGGGGAAAAATGCTTCGTTTCAGGGGAACCCACAATTCGACTCAGGAGAGTCACCAAGTCCACTATGACACCCCAAGAAATGATGCCAACACCTCTAAAATGCAACTGGGACAGCAGGGGGAGCATGTCTGGGGGCATCTAACATGTCCAAGTCCCTGTATTACCCCAACATCACAGCCTAACAACTACACACTTTCCACACTCAAAAAAAAAAAAAAAAAAAAAACACCTATCAAAGTGAGAAAATACCTGGAAACCTTCTTTCCTCCTCAATTGGATGGACAAAAACACAAATTTGACGCTAAAGAAACATTACCAAGCACCCCTTTAAATCACGTTGTCCATGACAACAACAGATGGAATAGGCGATGGGAAATCCAACAGTACCCACCCTTAATTGTCATTGTGGATGTGTGTGCGAGAGAGAGAGAGAGAGATGTGGTAAGACCGCGCTGGAAGCATTATCCGCCAGCCATTGTAACACCTGTTCCTGGTGCTCGGGCCTGGTTAGTCTTGTACCCTGCACCCTACTTAATGTGGCTATCAAGCCAGGGACTGTGGGGAAGCGCAATGCTTGCTGCCGCAGAGTAGTAGGCACGGTACACGCTGTTGGTTGACGCAACCTTGCTCCTCATCTGCATTTCCACGTCCCTGTCCCCTTGTGCTAGCTCGCTCATCTCTACTATCTAGCCCTCAGCAGATCTCTCTCTCTCCCTATCTCTCACCGCAAATGACACGAAGATGGCGCTGGCTATTCTTATAAATGGGAGGTCACATGTTTTCGGCAGCCAATGGGTTTTTTCAATTTTTTTCAATGCCTCCGTTGTCGTAGTTCCTGTCCCACCTCTCCTGCACAGTTATTGGTGCAAAAAAAGCGCCAGGGAAGGTGGGAGGGGATACGAATTTTTATTGCATTTGCTTCATGGTATTCGATTGGAATCGAATACCTCGAACGGCCTGATATTCGATCGAATACCTATTTGATCTAACAGTGTTCCCTCATCTCTACTTATATACAGAAAAAAAAAAAAAAAAAAAAAAAAAAAAAAAAGGACCAATTCACTTATTTATTTAACAATCATAGCTTTCAAAACGTCAAGATCAATTTTCCAAAAAATAGGTTTTGTGGAGATAGAACCCTTTTGATCTAAGGCTTCATTCACATCTGCGTTTGTATTCCGTCTGGGGGTGCCGCATGACGACCCTCGCCCCCCCCAACGGAATACCGAACGCAACTGCAAGTGGTGTGCCCATAGACTATAATGGCCGCACACGCCTGTGCCATAGAGCAGGACTGACCAAAAGAATTGATGTCCTGTGCCCAGAAGGCCTGGACTGGAAAACATTTGGTACATAAAGTAATTGAGAAGATAGGCAGGGGGGTATATAGCTTAGATTAGAAATATCTATTTACCCCAGACAAACAGTTTATAGATATTAAACTTCTATTCCATTTTACAATGTGCGTAAGTAAAGGCTTTATGATAACCCAGAATCTGGATATCAAATGACCATACAGTATTTATCAGTAATTCTCTGTGTTCTGACCTTGTTTGTATAATTCTGCAATGAAATTCTATCCTCGTTTTACCATGGCTATATCAATAAGGATTATTTCCTAACAATGTTTATATGCATGGAGTAGATTTGCCATGTTCGTTTTCTGGCGTATGTTTTCAATCTGTGTAAAATTGCATTAAAATTAAATGCATAATATAGTGCTCTGAATTGCTACACGGACTGAACTAATATCTTTGCAATTTTCAAATTAACATTCTTGAATTTTATATTTTCTGTCATGAACATGCTGGAAACAAGTTGATCCTATCAATCGGTCCTGTGTACAGTACTTACAATTTGTATGATGATTTCATGTCCCTTACATTGGATATAGGCGATCAGTTAAACAGGATTCGAATTCAGTGCAGACAACAAGCCTTTGTCCGGGGCCTGTAACCAAACGTCCCAACTCCTCTTTTCAGTCTGGATGCATGGCAGGCCAAACCTTGGCATATCGAACAAAGAAATCAAAGACCTCAAAAACATGTATAATATTGTAAAAGTATTAAAAAAAACCTTCAGCATATGGAACTGTGTGCAGACGCACGTATCTAATACTACGGCATGTGGTACTGTGTGCAGACGTGCATTTCTAATCCTCTGGCGGTGGTACTATGTGAAGATATGCGTATCTAATCCTCCGGCGTGTTGAACTGTGTGCAGATGTGCATATCTAATCCTCCCATGTGGTATTGTGTGAAGAGGTATGTATCTAATCCTCCTCCGTGTGGTACTTTGTGCATACACACGTTTCTAATCCTTCAGCGTGTGAAACTGTGTGTAGATTCCCGTATCTAACCCTCGGTCATGTGGTACTATGTGCAGAGGCACGTATCTAATCTTCCCTTGTGTGGTATTGTGTGAAGAGGCACATACCTAATCCTACAGCGTGTGGAACTGTGTGTAGACACGCGTATCTAATCCTATGGCATGTGTTACTGTGTGCAGATGTGTGTATCTAATCCTATGGTGTGTACAACTATGTGCAGACGCACATATTTAATCCTCTGGAGTGTGGAAATATGCATAGACGTGTGTATCTAATCCTACGGCATGTGGTACTGTGTGCAGACGTGTGTATCTAATCCTATGGCGTGTACAGCTGTGTGCAGACGCACATATTTAATCTTCTGGAGTGTGGAACGATGTATAGACGCATGTATCTAATCCTATCGCATGTGGTACTGTGTGCAGACGTGCTTATCTTATGCTCTGGTGTGTGGAACTGTGTGCAGATGTGCGTATCCAATCCTTTGGCATGTGATACTGTGTGCTGATCTGTGTATCTAATCCACTGATGCGTGTAACTCAGTTTGGATATCAGTGTTGTATTGTGCATGTGGAGTGACCGTGTGTATTGCAGTTGGAATATGAGTGAAAGACTTGCAGGTTTGTATTGGCTAAGGGGGGGGGGGGGGCACTGTGTTTGGAATGCTGTATCTCAGCAACGGTATGTCAGAGCGAGTTGGAGTCTCATCTTAAACCTTCCCGGATACCTGAAGTATCTCTGTACCAAATTTGGTGAAGATCAGTCCAGTCGTTT
This sequence comes from Leptodactylus fuscus, assembly GCF_031893055.1. Taxonomy (NCBI): domain Eukaryota; kingdom Metazoa; phylum Chordata; class Amphibia; order Anura; family Leptodactylidae; genus Leptodactylus; species Leptodactylus fuscus. The sequence continues at coordinate 17,259,689 of NC_134275.1, read as the reverse complement.
GGTTTGCAATAGAGAACAGACAGAAATTCATTTTTACAATATAGAAAGATAATAGTCTTGATCTTTCTTACATTTTGGTCACATTGATTTCTCAAAAACATCTTCCCCAGGAAAATACTACACCCCGAAACACCATAAATGAAGATGAATGTAATTTTATACCTTAGCGAACAGAAAACACCTCGCCCCAGCTTGGTTTCTTCTAAGCCAGAATATTAAATCCAGTGTTAATCTCGCCTTTTTAACGAACTAAAATAGGGGATCAGAAAATGTGTGAAAGGGTCAATTAGGATCGTTTTTATGGATCTTCCATTTCAATTAATTAAGGTGCGAGTTACACAGTTTTGCAGAGGAAAGCCCTGGCAATGCTTGCACCGGTGGGAATGAGACAACATTCCTAACACGTTTTGAGACATGCACAATACTCAGACACTTCTGATTCTGGAAAGGTTTTAGTGGTTATGTGATGACAGACAATCATAAACTATAATATTCTGAATTTGCAATCTAGAGGTTGTAAAATAATTTATAAGAGTCAATAAGTAGAGGTGAGCGAACACTAAAATGTTCGAGGTTCGAAATTCGATTCGAACAGCCGCTCAATGTTCGTGTGTTCGAACGGGTTTCGAACCCCATTATAGTCTATGGGGAACAGATACTCGTTAAGGGGGAAACCCAAATCCGTGTCTGGAGGGTCACCAAGTCCACTATGACACCCCAGGAAATGATGCCAACACCTCTGGAATGACACTGGGACAGCAGGGGAAGCATGTCTGGGGGCATCTAACACACCAAAGACCCTCTATTACCCCAACATCACTGCCTAACAACTACACACTTTACACACTCAATACCACCTCTCTGACAGTAGGAAAACACCTTGAAACATGTGTATTTGGCACTTGCAGTGAGGAGAGCTTGTCACCAGCAGTGAATTTGGCCCTTGTAGTAAGTTGAGGTTGGCACCAACATTTGTTTTGAAAATCAGGGTGGATTGAGCCTCTAACCAGCAGAGTTTGGGCAAATTCATGGTGGAGGGAGCCTCTAAACACCCCAGTTTGGGCAAATTCATGGTGGAGGGAGCCTCTAAAAACCCCAGTTTGGACCAATTCATGGTGGAGGGAGCCTCTAACCAGCCCAGTTTGGGCAAATTCATGGTGGAGGGAGCCTCTAACCAGCCCAGTTTGGACCAATTAATGGTGGAGGGAGCCTCTAACCAGCCCAGTTTGGGCAAATTCATGGTGGAGGGAGCCTCTAAACAGCCCAGTTTGGACCAATTCATGGTGGAGGGAGCCTCTAAAAAACCCAGTTTGGACCAATTCATGGTGGAGGGAGCCTCTAACCAGCCCAGTTTGGACCAATTAATGGTGGAGGGAGCCTCTAAACAGCCAAGTTTGGACCAATTCATGGTGGAGGGAGCCTCTAACCAGCCCAGTTTGGACCAATTAATGGTGGAGGGAGCCTCTAAACAGCCAAGTTTTGGGAAATTCATGGTGGAGGGAGCCTCTAACCAGCCCAGTGTGGGCAAATTCATGGTGGAGGGAGCCTCTAAAAAAACCCAGTTTGGACCAATTCATGGTGGAGGGAGCCTCTAACCAGCCCAGTGTGGGCAAATTCATGGTGGAGGGAGCCTCTAAAAAACCCAGTTTGGACCAATTCATGGTGGAGGGAGCCTCTAAACAGCCCAGTTTGGGCAAATTCATGGTGGAGGGAGCCTCTAACCAGCCAAGTTTGGACCAATTCATGGTGGAGGGAGCCTCTAACCAGCCCAGTTTGGACCAATTAATGGTGGAGGGAGCCTCTAAACAGCCAAGTTTTGGGAAATTCATGGTGGAGGGAGCCTCTAACCAGCCCAGTGTGGGCAAATTCATGGTGGAGGGAGCCTCTAACCAGCCCAGTTTGGACCAATTAATGGTGGAGGGAGCCTCTAAACAGCCAAGTTTGGACCAATTCATGGTGGAGGGAGCCTCTAAAAACCCCAGTTTGGGCAAATTCATGGTGGAGGGAGCCTCTAAACAGCCCAGTTTGGACCAATTCATGGTGGAGGGAGCCTCTAAACAGCCAAGTTTGGACCAATTCATGGTGGAGGGAGCCTCTAACCAGCCCAGTTTGGACCAATTAATGGTGGAGGGAGCCTCTAAAAACCCCAGTTTGGACCAATTCATGGTGGAGGGAGCCTCTAACCAGCCCAGTTTGGGCAAATTCATGGTGGAGGGAGCCTCTAAAAAACCCAGTTTGGACCAATTCATGGTGGAGGGAGCCTCTAACCAGCCCAGTTTGGACCAATTAATGGTGGAGGGAGCCTCTAAAAACCCCAGTTTGGACCAATTCATGGTGGAGGGAGCCTCTAACCAGCCCAGTTTGGGCAAATTCATGGTGGAGGGAGCCTCTAAACAGCCCAGTTTGGGCACATTCATGGTGGAGGGAGCCTCTAACCAGCCCAGTTTGGACCAATTAATGGTGGAGGGAGCCGCTAAACAGCCCAGTTTGGACCAATTCATGGTGGAGGGAGCCTCTAAAAACCCCAGTTTGGACCAATTCATGGTGGAAGGAGCCTCTAAAAAACCCAGTTTGGACCAATTCATGGTGGAGGGAGCCTCTAACCAGCCCAGTTTGGACCAATTAATGGTGGAGGGAGCCTCTAAACAGCCAAGTTTGGACCAATTAATGGTGGAGGGAGCCTCTAAACAGCCAAGTTTTGGGAAATTCATGGTGGAGGGAGCCTCTAACCAGCCCAGTTTGGACCAATTCATGGTGGAGGGAGCCTCTAAACAGCCCAGTTTGGGCAAATTCATGGTGGAGGGAGCCTCTAAAAAACCCAGTTTGGACCAATTCATGGTGGAGGGAGCCTCTAAACAGCCCAGTTTGGACCAATTCATGGTGGAGGGAGCCTCTAAAAACCCCAGTTTGGACCAATTCATGGTGGAGGGAGCCTCTAAACAGCCCAGTTTGGGCAAATTCATGGTGGAGGGAGCCTCTAACCAGCAGAGTTGGTGGAAATCAGGGTGGAGGGAGCCTCTAACCAGCAGAGTTGGGGGAAATCAGGGTGGAGGGAGCCTAGTATTAGCAGAATTGTGCAACGCTTATGGTGGATGAGTATGAGGATGCGGAGGAATTGGAGAGGTTGAGTACAGACATGGAGTTTCATGTTGGGGTGCTTTACACAGGTGGGCACAAAAATGACGGCTCTACCCAGTGGTGGTTCATTTTTATCAAAGTGAGCCGGTCGGCACTCTCAGCTGACAGACGGGTGCGCTTGTCAGTGATGATGCCACCGGCTGCACTGAACACCCTCTCAGATAGGACGCTGGCGGCAGGACAGGACAGCACCTCCAAGGCATATAGGGCAAGTTCAAGCCACAGGTCCAACTTCGACACCCAATACGTGTAGGGCGCAGAGGGGTCGGAGAGGACAGGGCTGTGGTCGGAAAGGTATTCCCGCAACATGCGCCTATACTTCTCACGCCTGGTGACACTAGGACCCTCCGTGGCGGCACTTTGGCGAGGGGGTGCCATCAAGGTGTCCCAGACCTTAGACAGTGTGCCCCTCGTTTGTGTGGACCGGTGAGAACTTGGTTGCCTACTGGAGGAACTGCCCTCCCTGCCGCCAACGTCACATGCTGGAAACATCTCCATCATATTCTGCACCAATTGCCTGTGGCAAGCATTGATGCGATTGGCCCTCCCCTCTACCGGAATAAAAGACGAGATGTTGTTTTTATACCGGGGGTCAAGGATAGCAAAGATCCAGTACTGGTTGTCCTCCATGATTTTGACAATACGCTTGTCGGTTGTAAAGCACCCCAACATGAACTCAGCCATGTCTGCCACAGTGTTAGTTGGCATGACTCCTCTGGCCCCACCGGAAAGTTCAATCTCCATTTCCTCCTCATCCTCCATGTCTACCCATCCGCGCTGCAACAATGGGACGATTCGAAGTTGCCCGGAAGCCCCCTGTATCACCATCACATCATCGGACAACTCTTCTTCCTCCTCCTCCTCCTCCTCCATTAAACGCAGTGAAGCGGACAGATGTGTGGACCTACTCTCCAGCTGTGACGGATCGGATGCTATCCCTAACTCCTCTGTGTGATCTGAGTTATCCCTGATGTCAATCAGGGATTCTCTCAGAACACACAAGAGCGGGATTGTAAGGCTCACCATCGCATCCTCAGAGCTCACCCTCCTTGTGGACTCCTCAAAGACCCGTAGGATGTCACAAAGGTCTCTCATCCATGGCCACTCATGGATGTGAAACTGAGGCAGCTGACTTTGTGGCACCCTAGGGTTTTGTAGCTGGTATTCCATCAAAGGTCTCTGCTGCTCAACCACTCTATTCAACATCTGAAACGTTGAGTTCCAGCGTGTGGGGACGTCGCACAAAAGCCGGTGTTGTGGCACATGCAGGCGTTGCTGGAGAGATTTTAAGCTAGCAGCGGCTACTGTCGACTTGCGAAAGTGGGCGCACATGCGCCGCACTTTCACCAGTAGCTCTGGAACATTGGGGTAGCTCTTTAGGAAACGTTGCACCACTAGGTTGAAGACGTGGGCCAGGCATGGAACATGTTGGAGTCCGGCAAGCTCCAGAGCTGCTACCAGGTTCCGGCCGTTATCACAAACGACCATGCCTGGGCCCAGGTGCAGCGGCTCAAACCATATTGCCGTCTCATCGAGGAGGGCATCCCTCACCTCGGAGGCAATGTGCTGTCTGTCCCCCAAGCTGATCAGCTTCAGCACAGCCTGCTGACGTCTACCAACGCCAGTGCTGCAACGTTTCCAACTCGTAGCTGGGGTCAATCTAACAGCGGAGGAGGAGGCGGTGGCGGAGGAGGAGGCGGTAGAGGAGGAGGAGGAGGGGGGTGTTCTTCTCGTGTCCCTGCCAGGAATGTTAGGCGGGGAGACGAGGTACACCGGGCCAGTTTGGGAAGCAGTCCCAGCCTCAACTACATTCACCCAGTGTGCCGTCAGTGAAATGTAGCGTCCCTGTCCGCATGCACTTGTCCACGCGTCGGTGGTCAAGTGGACCTTTGTGCAAAGCGCGGAACTAAGGGCCCGCCTGATGTTGAGTGACACGTGCTGGTGCAAGGCGGGGACGGCACACCGGGAGAAGTAGTGACGGCTAGGGACGGCATAGCGAGGTGCCGCAGTTGCCATCAGGTCCAGGAAGGCGGGAGTTTCAACAAGCCGGAACGCCAACATCTCCTGGGCCAGCAGTTTAGCGATGTTGGCGTTCAAGGCTTGCGCGTGTGGGTGGTTAGCAGTGTATTTCTGCCGCCGCTCCAATGTCTGAGAGATGGTGGGTTGTTGTAAAGAAACGCCTGATGGTGCCTTTGATGGTGCAGGAGAAGGAGATAAGACAGGACCAGGGGAGGATGAGGTAGAAGTCAACAAAGTGGCGGAGGCAGATGAAGTGGTGTCCTGGCTCGTCCTCTGGAGTGCATCGCCAGCACAGTCAGCAGTGGCAGTGGCAGAGGCAGAGGCAGTGGCAGAGGCAGTGGCAGTGGCGTGAACGGCAGGCGGCCTTTGTCCTGCCGTTGCTGCCTGCCACTGATTCCAGTGCTTGGATTCCAAATGACGGCGCATTGAAGTGGTGGACAGGTTGCTCTTCTCAGAGCCCCTAATCAATTTCGAGAGGCAAATTGTGCAGACAACACTATATCTGTCCTCGGCGCATTCCTTGAAAAAACTCCACACCTTCGAGAAACGTGCCCTCGAGGTGGGAGTTTTTCGGGGCTGGGTACGAACTGGAACATCTTGGGAGATTCCGGGTGTGGCCTGGCTTCGCCTAAGCTGCTGACCTCTGCCTCTGCCTCTAGCTACCCTTTTTGGTGCTGCACCTGCCTCAACATCCACACTACTTTCCCCGCTTGACATCCCCCCTGTCCAGGTCGGGTCAGTGTCCTCATCATCCACCACTTCCTCTTCCAACTCCTGTCTCATCTCCTCCTCCCGCACAATGCGCCGGTCAACTGGATGCCCTGACGGCAACTGCGTCACATCATCGTCGATGAGGGTGGGTTGCTGGTCATCCACCACCAAATCGAACGGAGATGGAGGAGACTCTAGTGTTTGAGCATCTGGACACAGATGCTCCTCTGTTAGGTTCGTGGAATCGTGACGTGGAGAGGCAGGTTGAGGGACAATGAAAGGAGCGGAGAACAGCTCTGGGGAGCAGGGACAGTTTGGGTTATTGTTCTGTAAAGCTTCGGAATTTTGGGAGGAAGGAAGACAAGACTGTTGGGTAATAGGAGGAGAGGAGGCAGAGTCTGACTGGCTGCTGGACAATGTGCTGTAAGCGTTCTCTGACAGCCATTGCAAGACCTGTTCCTGGTTCTCGGGCCTACTAAGGTTTGTACCCTGCAGTTTAGTTAATGTGGCAAGCAACCCTGGCACTGTGGAGTGGCGCAATGCTTGCTGTCCCACAGGAGTAGGCACGGGACGCCCTGTGGCTTCACTGCTACCTTGCTCCCCAGAACCATTCCCCCGACCTCGCCCACGGCCTCGTCCACGTCCCTTTCCGGGAGCCTTGCGCATTTTGAATTCCTAGTTAGAAATTGGCACTGTATACCAGTAGTAAAAATTGTGGGTGCACGTAACCCCAATATATTCTTTGAATTCCCAGTCAGAAACTGGCACTATATGGCAGTAGCAAGAAATGAGGGTATTTATAACCCCAATATATTCTTTGAATTCCCAGTCAGACAATGGCACTGTATACCAGTAGTAAAAATTGTGGGTGCACGTAACCACAATATATTCTTTGAATTACCAGTCAGAAACTGGCACTATATGGCAGTAGCAAGAAATGAGGGTATTTGTATTCCCAATATATTCTTTGAATTCCCAGTCAGACAATGGCACTGTATACCAGTAGTAAAAATTGTGGGTGCACGTAACCCCAATATATTCTTTGAATTCCCAGTCAGAAACTGGCACTATATGGCAGTAGCAAGAAATGAGGGTATTTGTATTCCCAATATATTCTTTGAATTCCCAGTCAGACAATGGCACTGTATACCAGTAGTAAAAATTGTGGGTGCACGTAACCCCAATATATTCTTTGAATTCCCAGTCAGACACTGGCACTATATGGCAGTAGCAAGAAATGAGGGTATTTGTATTCCCAATATATTCTTTGAATTCCCAGTCAGACAATGGCACTGTATACCAGTAGTAAAAATTGTGGGTGCACGTAACCCCAATATATTCTTTGAATTCCCAGTCAGAAATTGGCACTATATGGCAGTAGCAAGAAATGAGGGTATTTGTATTCCCAATATATTCTTTGAATTCCCAGTCAGACAATGGCACTGTATACCAGTAGTAAAAATTGTGGGTGTATATAGCCCCAATTCTATTGCTAGGGGACTTGCAGGGTATTTCTGGGGTGAAGGTGGGGGGGCACACCGTTGGAACGGGTATCGGGGTATATATCGGGTATACGGGAATACACTGACAGTGTATTCCATTCAGGATCCTGGGAAAGCTGGGTTGCGGCGATTGAGCCCGTTAGTGCCACGTTACACTGACAAGCTTCTCCCTGGAATTTAGCTCTTATAAGAGCTGTTGTGGTTGTCTTCTCCTTCCTATCTAGCCTGTCCCTGCCTACCCAGAATCTAACCCCTAGCTAGCTGGACGGAAACCTCCGTCCCCGGTGAATTGCAAGCTCAGAATGACGCGAAGCTGGGCGTCGCTGTTCTTTTAAATTAGAGGTCACATGTTTTCGGCAGCCAATGGGTTTTGCCTACTTTTCTCAACGTCACCGGTGTCGTAGTTCCTGTCCCACCTACCCTGCGCTGTTATTGGAGCAAAAAAGGCGCCAGGGAAGGTGGGAGGGGAATCGAGTAATGGCGCACTTTACCACGCGGTGTTCGATTCGATTCGAACATGCCGAACAGCCTAATATCCGATTGAACATGAGTTCGATAGAACACTGTTCGCTCATCTCTATCAATAAGGAGTGGTGAATTATAGGTCTCACGGAAGGATACAAGTTTACGCTGGTAATTTAATTATAGTGAACTTCAGATTTAAAGGGACAACAAACCCTGAAAATCAAGAATCAAAAGATAGGCATGATATAGTTCATATGATATAGTTCGTATCTAGTGGTGTCTGCAAATTCTGTGCTAAATTGCAGCTCTAAGCAGTTAAAGGGGTTGTCCATGATAAACTCATAATTAACCCCTAAACTAAACTCCCTTCCCCCACCTAATTTATAATTCACTTCAATTAAAAAATAAATAAATCTATAATTATCCATATCCCTGGAGCGGTCATGTGATGGGTGAGCCGACTCATCACCAACTGGGTTCAACCAGATTATTATTGTTCATTTATTAATGAACAATTGCCAATTTGTTTCAGATCACCCTATGTATTGTTCAAGAAAAGTACAGAAGAGACACGTGTCTTGTGAGTACAGTGATGTTCTGACGCCACCTGACATGGGCTGACAGCCTCTCAGCCAGTAGTTAGTGGTAGGTGGACACTAGAGATGGATCAACCTCTCAAGATTTGTTTCGGGTTCAGGTCCACATTCATTTCAGGTTGAAAAAGGTTCAGTATGAACCCCAATGTAGATTGTGACCCCCATATTGGGATCACAATGAACTTTTTTTCCCCTATCAATAGGTCTTTGAAGAATGGGAGGAAATCCACGCAAACATGGGCCGAACGTACAAACTCCTTGCAGATGTGGTTCCTGACGGGATTTGAACCCAGGACTCCAGCACTGCAAGGCTACAGTGCTAACCACTGAGCCACCGTGTTGCCCCAAACCACAATTTAAATTGACTTAACCATCGTGTATAAAACCATCAGGGTTCTTAGAAAACCATTTATCCAATTTCTAGCCCCCTGCCGCAAACACAGCCGAAACTATATCAGAGTGAAAATGAAAAAATGGTTGGCATGCAGTGGATACAAACTCCAAGTTTTTAACCATACACTGGGCTGACACTCACTCTTATGTATTATAATATTTAAAATTCTCCATAAATTACCTTTGTGTTTGAGAACAGTGCTTGCCATTCGTTTTTGAACATGGCTGAAAAAGCTAGACGGTAGGTTTGAGCGATCGGGATTGGAAAAGATCGGATGCATGCAGTATTTTTTGTTGTTGTTGTTTAATGTAGATTGTGAGCCCCATATAGGGATCACAATGTACTTTTGTTTTTCCTATCTATGTCTTTGTAGAATGAGAGGAAATCCACGCAAACACAGGGAGAACACACAAACTCCTTGCAGATGTTGTTCCTGGTGGGATTCGAACCCAGGACTCCAGCGCTGCAAGGCTGCAGTGCTAACCACTGAGCCACTGTGTTGCCCTACATGCAGTAATCATTTATTGCATACTGCTGCTCAAACCAATGGCTTAGCATGTGCCATAGTGCAACTCAATGTGCGATTTACCTTATAACCAGGAACAAAACCAAAAATCACAAAACAATACTTTGTTGGTGGGTACATTATAAGCCTACAAAGCAAATCCCATGCAACTAATGTAAATCTTAAAATCCATTTTATTAAAGGTTATAAAGGAAAAAAATACAAAAAGGAAAGAAAGGAGGAGAAAACACAGAGCGCAGGTCACAGGGAGCAGACAGGGAAGTATGCAGTATATAAATCAAAATGGTGGAAGTAAATGTGGTAGTAATACAAAAGGCTACTATATATAGGAAGGCTATGACCAGGATAATGAGGTTAGGGGAAGAAACAGTATACACGGTCTGCCAATAAGTATTTGGACACTCATACAAATGAAGATATCTGCGCTCGTGATGTACGTCATGCCTTCCGTCGTTAAATAGGAAACAGCATTGGCATTAGTCGCATGCAAGATGCCACGAACTGCAGAGTTGTCCGATTTTGAGAAAAGCGGTAATTGTGGGGTAACACAGAAATGGTCGATCTATAAGGGACATAGCAAGCGAACTGAATTACCCAAAATCGACAGAGGCCTATGTGATTACGAAGTGGAAGGTGAACGGTGATTGTCAAATGTGCCCCGAGTCGGCAGACCCCCGAAACTGGGAGATAGAGAGCAGAGAAACCGCACCCAACCGATGGCTCCCATACACCAGGAGTCTCACCAGGCACCCGGGAGTATTGTGTCGCTCAATACCATCTATAAGGAAGCGTCTGTTGGGGTCTACCAACTATTGGATAGGAAGAAATGGTGTTTTTCTATTCTACCGCAGGTGTCCAAATACTTATTGGTAGACAGTGTATAAGTTAAGTCAGAGACGTACATAAACCAGAATTGGGATAAATAGTGTAAGTGTAAATAGCCAAACTGTATACAAGGATGGATACCACAATAACCAGAACATAAATCACCAACAGAACAATAATAGAGCGATACAGACCAAGTCTAGCTGATGAACCCCACCATGCATTTCAAATCTTAGGAATGAGATAGTTTAGTCAAATTTAACCAATAACCAGAAGATTAGTGATAGAAATCATATCTTTCTCTCTCTACATATATATATATATATATATATATATATATATATACACACACACACACTGTGTGTATATATATATATATATATATATATATATATATATTGTAGGGGGGATCCAACTTATACGGTGGGGACACCAATGACACAGTTCACACGCAGTGGGTTTCAAACTCCAGGGCTGTTTTATTTAGTTGCTTCTGCACAAAACACCATGCAATCACAACCTAAGCTTGTACGGCTTTCACTATACATCAGCATACCTTACCATCCTATAGCAGGTCAAACAAACACATCACGAAAAGTAGCAGCAAAACTGTGCAAACCATCCCAGGGCTGCTTTGTCTCTCTCTCTGACTGCAAAGCTGTCAGCCTTCCGTTTCACCAGGCTTCCTTCCCCAGTAATGAACATTAGGAAACCTCACCTGAGACTAGGGAAAACCTGTAGTGGATCACAGGTGTGGACTGGAAGACTCCCACTGCCAATCTGTCCTCCAGTCCAAAAAAATCGAGCCCATGTAACTTAACCACTTCAGTACCGGATTCTTCCAGAACAGAATAGGCATTTTTAACTAAACATATCTTTGAATAGCCTTTAGGAAGGCTATTCCAGGGATACCTATTATTATTATCATCGGCAGTGGCATTTTGGAATGAGCTCGGTTTTAGTGATATGCAAATTAGTTAGCATGGAGCACCTGAAGCCTTCTAACTGTTGCTTGAGGTGCCACCATTTTCCTGGGTCTGGGATCACGTTGCAGTGACAGCAGGGGAGCCTTGTGAAGGCTCCCCGGCCTGTCATTCACTGGCTTCTATTGCAGGCTATTCTATGTAGCCTGGAATAGAAGCCCTGGTGTTATGTAATACATTGCAATGCATTAGCATTGTAATGCATTGCATTAGTGATAAGACCCCTAGGGGTCTAATAAATGCACCAAAAAATTTTTTTTGTAAAGTTTGAAAAAATATAAAAAAATAATAAAAATTCAAATCACCTCCCTTTCCCTAGAACACATACAAAAAGTATGTAAATACCGAGAAACACATACACATTAGGTATCCCTGTGTCCGAAAACATCCGCTCTACAGATCTATAAAAGTATTTTTTCCATACGGTAAATGCCGTAGCGGGTGAAAAAAGTACCAAACCACCGTTTTTTCGCTGTTTTGCCTTTGATAAAAATTTGAATAAAAAGTGATCAAAGCAATAACAATTACCCAAAATAGTAAAACTAAAAAGTGCACTCGGCCCCGCAAAAAATACATCCTATACATCCCCGTACACGGACATATAAAAGAGGTACGGGTGTCAGAATATGGCGACTTTTAGAAAAAAAAAAATTGGCACAGTTTTGGATTTTTGTTAAGGGGTTAAAATGTAAATATAACCATATAAATTAGGTATCCCTGGAATCGTACCAAAACACAGAATACAGGGGACATGTCATTTTGGCTGCGCAGTGAACGCCGTAAAAACGAAGCCTGTAAGAAAATCGCACAAATACACTTTTTCTTCAAATCCATTTTTTTTCCAGCTCTCCAGTAGATTGTACAGAATAATTAATGGTGGCATCATGAAGAACAATTAGTCCCGCAAACATTAAGACCTCATATGGCTATATAAGTAATGGGGTTTGGAAGGTGGGGAGTCAAAAACGAAAAATGAAAATCAAAAAATGCCGTTGGCGGGAGGGGGTTAAGCAGTCAAACCCTAATCCTTTTGTTGGTTGTAATGGTAGAATACGTTGACAAAAGACAAAAATTACTACATGATTTTAACATTTTAACAATCTGGAAGTGACTTATTGGTATACAATGTATACGTCTACTTTCCTGACCCCTCACAAATAACATTCTGGTCCTACAATTCCACCTGGTAACAGATTGGGGATATTCCTATTTGGGTTTTCTATGATTCCATTCACAGCAAACATTCTATTGAGCTACGAAAGTTCCAATCCATAATATGTATTACAAGATGGACAGCCATAAATCATTCTTCAGGAAGACAAGCGATGATATTTCCGGGCCTGTAGTTGATGATGTATTTATATCCTGTAAGAAGCTGCAGGGACACATAAAAGGAGATCTGTTGGGAGCTCTTTGTAAATAAAGGTAGGCAATGTCCTCTCACATGTGAATTCGTATGACATCGGCTGATAATCATGCGAGCCTTATAGTACAGCTGGAGGGGGAGAAAATGAAGTTATTACTTATTTATAGCTACTGATCATCTGACTCACATTTGCTGGGATGTCACCATACCTTACTGTAATATGTTTAAGATTGAGAGTTTATACGTTACCAAGTAGATTTTTACCTCTCCCCCTCCTGGATCCTCCTTTTTTGAAATATTACTCTTGTAGCCATTGTTGGGAAAAACAAATAGTTTTTTTGTATTAAATTCGAGTATATACTCAAGTATAAGCCAAATTTTTCAGCACAGTTTTTGTGCTGAAAAAGCCCCCCTCGGCTTATACTCGAGTCAGAAAAAAAAAAAAATATTTTTTTTTTTCTTTTTTAGAAGGGGGGGGAGTCTATTACCAGACACAGTATCAATGTATAGAATCTCCCATAAAATATTGCAAAAAAAAGATTTAAAATAAATAAATAAATAAAGGTTCTAAATCCCTCCTTTCCCTAGAATACATATAAAAGTAGAAGATGACTGTGACACACATACACATTAGGTATCCCTGTGTCTGACAGTGCACGGTTTACTGAATATAGGGGATCTGTAGTGCTCCTGTTCCGTCAGGAAGGGGTTAATAGGAGCACTGCAGATCCCCTATACTCAGCCAGACTGAATTCCAAGTGGGGGGAAAAAAAACAGTCCTCAAGCTCAGGGAAGGGGCAGACAGACAACCAAAACACCCCCTCCCCTTCCCCCGCACCTACTGCACCCAAAAACTCCAACCATTATAATTTTTGAAATTTTCCAGTAGCTGCTGCATTTCCCCCCTCGGCTTATACTCAAGTCAATAAGTTTTCCCAGTTTGTTGTGGTAAAATTAGGGGCTTATACTCAAGTATATACGGTAACTTAATCAAGGAGGTTATTCTATAATGTTATGGCACCAATGGTTTGCTTTTGACCATGAATTTCCAGTAGGCATACACTTATCAAATAATCCGAAATTAAGTAAGTAATGCAAGAGTGTAGTGCCCATGATCTTGCGTGGTTTAGGGTGCTAGCCGCCCACTAACCCCTTTGGATCAGTGCCTGGGGGATTCATTTGCTCCCCCGTTGGCCAGTGCAAGCTTACATATCCGGTCATGGTAATTTATTTACTTTGGGACTGTCTAAATGTCTCACAATATAGATGTAGGGTTATGTAAAAGAAAGAAAACTGTGAGATTTGTTTGGGGAATTGGAGGACATATACTAGGTTATATATGCATGGGCAGGGTCGGCGTCAGCACCCGGCAAACCCAGGCAAGTGCTGGAGTGCCATCTTCCTCAGGGGGTCCACAGACTGTGTGAGGTGCTGACAGACAGAAAAACTCCACCCTGGGGCCGCATGGTGGCTCAGTGGTTAGCACTGCAGTCTTGCAGCGCTGGAGTCCTGGTGTTCAAATCCCACCAAGGGCAAAATACCATCTGTAAGGAGTTTGTACGTTCTCCCCGTGTTTGCATGGATTTCCATCCCATATTCCAAAAAGACATACTGATAGGGAAAAATGTACATTGTGAGCTCTATGTGGGGCTCAGAATCTACATTAAAAAAAATAATAATAAAAATAAAAGGAAAGACTCTATCCTGCGGTAGATGCTAATGGGCTTAAAGACCATTAATGATGTCACGTGTGGACAGAGCTAGTAGGGATCATATGGAACATTGTGATATTACACAGGAAGATGACTCTGATGGGAACAGTCTGATGGAAGGTAAGGAGGAGAGAAGAGAAAATGTGTGAACAAGAGGGGGAAAATGGGGGTGCAGGCTATGTGTGAGCAAGAGGGTGGAATGGGGGAGTTCAGGCTCTGAGAGCACGTAATAGAGTGTGAGAGCCACTGGTGAACACATCATACTGTTTGGGGGCCGCTGTTACGAGCGCTCCCATTGAAGTGAATGGGAAGTGTTCGGCAGTCTGCTGTAATGCCGGCGTGTACGGCTCTCATACACGCCCGGCGTTACGTAGTGTGCATGCACCCTAAGGCCTCACGTAGCGTGCTGCAACAAAATAGCGCTGCAAGAGAAACCGCAGCAGTAACGCATTGTGGTTTTTTTCCTGCAGCGCTTTTCACTTTCTGCTTCCATTATACCTATAGGGGTTTTTTCATAGGTATAATTGATGTCCATTGCACATAGTTATCCACAATGTGTGGATGAGATTTTCTAGATTCGCAGCCGGTGCACATGTGTTTACCTGGCAGGTGTCTTCTTCCTGTGCTGTGACTATAACAACCTCTGTACCTGTGTGTTCATCTCATTACCATGGACTGTATATACTGTATACGCATATACGGAGGACTGTATATACTGTATACTCATATACGGAGGACTGTAGATCACATGACCATGGATGGATTTTTATGCACTGGAAGTAAGCAGAACGAGTGACAACAAGCAGAGATCTAGAAAGCCATATGGAATTGATATGGAAAATACATTGGAAAATTGTACAACTTTTCATCATACAAACATTTATTTGCTGAAATTGGACAGCACCCTTATGGCAGCGTATGAGTACAACTGCGCGTTATTACCTCCAATGTTGTTCATTCTAGTTATGTCTGGTGACCTCTAATGTCTTTAAATGCATATACTGTCCATGTTCATTTTTAATGACACTGCAAAGCCTGGTGAGTGTATCTGATACTATATCATGTTCGGAGCTGCACACATTAGATAAGACTGTGGTCACTCCCAAAGACTGGGCCCTAGTGATAGATCAGTTGTCACATCCAAAAACTTGTACATGAGACATTTTATTAACTGGTATTAAAGTGAGGTGTGATGTAGAACTGTGCAAATAAAAAAGAGACTGTAAGGATGAAGCTCCACGTTGCAAAAATGCCGCATTTTATACGCTGTCTACCAATAAGTAATAGAAAAAACACATTTATTCCTATTCAATAGTTGGTAGACCCCAGCAGACGCTTCCTTACTGAGCAACACAATACTCCCGGATGCCTGGTGAGACTCCTGGTGTATGGGAGCCATCAGTTGGGTGCGGTTTCTCTGGCCAGCACTCGTCGCTCTCTATCTCCCAGTTTCGGGGGTCTGCCGACTCGGGGCACATCCCGACAATCACCGTTCACCTTCCACTTCGTAATCACATAGGCCACTGTTGATTTTGGGTAATTTAGATCACTTGCTATGTCCCTTAAGGATCGACCACTTCTGCGTTACCCCACAGTTACCCCTTTCTCGAAATCGGACAACTCTACACTTTGTGGCATCTTGCATATGACTAATGCCAATGCTGTTTCCTATTTAACGGTGGAAGGCGTGACATACATCATGACCGCAGATACTATATCTTCATTTACATAGGTGTCCAAATACTTACTGGTAGACAGTGTAGTATCTGCAAAGTGGATGGGATTCATATTGCAAAAAAAAAAAAAACACACAGGGGTTTTTGAGGATTTTCTGTGAAAAGCACTGAGGGAAAAACCACATCAGCAACACATCGCAATTTTTTCTCAGTGCTTTTCACAGAAAGTCCCCAGAGATTATCTCCACAGACTTTGTTTCAATTATATCTATAGGGAAACTGCCGTCGCTTCCCTGGGTATAATTGACACGCTGCGATTTCCACAACAGAGACAGTTTTGGAAACAATCTAGAAATCTAAACACATACAGCGAACAGGACATAGCGTCATTTCGTTCACCATTCCGTTCACAAGTTGGAGGTGACAAACATGCAGGAAGTGGAGAGATCCAAATATAAAGAAACTGAACAATGAAGACGGACTCTCACGTGGTGACAGGTATGTAGACCGCTATGGCTTAGAGATAGGTCATGGCCATCTAGCTTAGAGGTTCGGGTGAAGGGTTAGTAGCAAATTCTCAACTTTATCTAGAGGATATGAAATAAATGACCAACACTCACTAGGGGTGTCCGAAATATTACTCTTTAATGAATTCCATAAACAATATGCAATTTGGGGTACATGTTCATGTGACTGCTGAGGCCAATCAGCAGCTTCAGAGGAACTCTGGAGGAGACCTGGGAGAAGCTGCAGGAGCAGAAGAACCGGGATGTGCTTGGAGGACACTGAAGTATCGGGGACAAGTGAGTATGCATTTTTAAAAAAAAAATCTTTTTTCACTGTCCCCCACCTGATCTAAAAGTTAAAGGGGTTGTCCAATTTTACATGGACAACCCCATTAAAGTGCTTTACATACTGGTCCAGAAACACATGCTCTATGAAATAACACAATTTAGTGACCATTTAAGACCCTAGCGATGCCGCTGGAAGTGCTACACTCCCTTTGAATTGACTGAATATGACAGTATTGCTGATATGTTAGAATTTGGGGTGCCATAGCTAATTTTAATCTGAATAAAACAAGTTACTCTATGGATTATTGCTAACTAGCTTCTGCCCGTGACTTTGTCTGTGTGTCGGCATCGATGATCCGCCTATATTCAGCAAATTGCTGCCGTCGATGGTTCGCCTGCTCCATTGTTTCAGCAGCTCTCAAGCTGGCCTTCCGCTGAACTCGTTGCTCACACCATGCCTGTGATTGTTCTGGCATCTCAGGAGTTCGCTGGGACGTCATATAATGAGCGTGTTGTTAGCGTCGATGATCTGCCTGCTCCTGTGTTTTGGCTGCTCTAAGAGCTGCTTGATCCCTAGCTTGCTCAATCCTCCTCAGCTCCACTTGAGGAGAACTCTGTTGACTTCTGGCTACATTCATAACTCTATTTTTTTTTTAGAATTTTGCCAGAGATTAGATTTTCTTTTTCCCGGCATATTTAAAATTGGATTAAAGGGGTTTTTACCATGTCAATGTCTCAGCACACTGCCTAGATGACACAGAACACATATGCAGATCAAATAATATGTAGATGCTTGGAGAGAATGGACTCAGTGTTATCTATGTGTGTTTACATAGAGAGGTAACAGACCTGGCTTTATCAGCAAACTGCAATTAGCTGAGATAGTCCTGCCAGAAAGGGCTGTTAATTATAGTACATGAACATAAATCCATAACAGTCGTGAAGCCATGTCATTTACCAGGATAAAAAGTAGCCTATGTCATAATCCAGGTTACAAACTATCTTTGCCCCAAATTTCATCCAAATCCGTTCAGCCGTTTTTGCAGGATTGAGTAATAAACATCCAAACTTTCACATTTAGGGTTACTGGTTGCTCAGTAATAGCAAAACTGTATGACCAGTGATGAGAAATAGCCCATAATTAGTCAATGGTTCCCTTACTTACAGTATATGAAAGCATTGGTAGCCCCAGCCCTGAGTGCAACTATGTTGTAGCCAGAAGACCATAAAGCAACACCCTTAAACTAGGTGATTAATGTCACACTCTGTGCCACAGCCTTGTTAATGAGTGTTAAGTGTCAGTTAATCTTTGCTGCATCTGTACACCCTTGGCAAGAAAGTTGTAAAAGCAACCATCCAAGGCACAGTAAATATCGTACATAGCTCCTATACTAATTGTGTGAATAAATAATTCCATGACCCCGTCTTGTTAACAAGTTTAGTGACAGTTAAACTCGCTACATCTGTACAAACGTAATAAAATGTCTTGAGGCAACGGTCCAATGCCCAGCAAATATTGTACGTAGGTCCTGGTCTAATTGTGTGAATAAACAATCCCAAACATAAGTCAGAGTCCTCTCGGAACTGCTAACTAGAGATGAGCGAGCACTGTTCGGATCATCACGCTCCCATAGAAATGAATGGAAGCACCTGGCACGCAGACTTTACCGGCGGCTGGCCGCTTAACCCCCCGCGTGCCGGCCGCTTCCATTCATTTCTATGGGAGTGTGCTGTGAGCGTGCTGTTCGGAACAGCTGTTCCGAACAGTGTTCGCTCATCTCTACTGCTAACTACTCTAGTGAACTGAAGTTGTCCCAAATAAGTGACTACCTTTTACAAGGGTGAATTCACCCAGCCACATTTCTTGTCCTGTTTTTGGGCTGTAAAACATTGGAATGGAGGACACTGCGTTAATAAGGGCTGCAGACCCTTTTTTCTCCTAGAGGCCACATATATGCGGGCAGCATGGTGGCTCAGTGGTTAGCACTCTAGTCCTGGGTTTGAATCCTGCCAAAGACAACATCTGCAAGTTTATATGTTCTCCTTCCGTTTGCGTGGGTTCCCTCCCACACTCCAAAGACATACTGATAAGGAATGTAAATTGTGAGCCCTATATGGGACAGTGATTGACAATGTCTGTAAAGCGCTGCAGAGTATGATTAGTAAGCATTGGGGTTGAGCCGATCTTGAGATTTCAGGATCGTTTTTAAAATTCGATTTCCGATCATTTTCCATCTGAACCCGATCCCATTTCCGATCCTAATGCAAGTCAATGGGATTTTTTAATGATCGAAGATCGGATTTTTAAAAATTATCCTATTCACTACACAGTATGGAGTCCAAAAATTGAACGCTTCAATTTTTGGACTCCATGCTGTGTAGTGATTAAAAAATCCCCCGGCTACTTAGACCCCCCACTTACCTGCACAGAATCACTGCCACTCCCCCTTGTTCTTGCTCCTCTTCTCTCTAATTCACATGCCTGCAGAGCGCAGTGCGCGCCACCGCCTCCCAGGCTAGTGTTACTAATGCTGGGATTAGGCGGGGCTTGTTGTGGCTTAGGAGATTGTGGGCGGGTACAGGGTGGGAAGACGTGAGTGCATCACTCACATCTCCCCTCCCAATACCCACCCACACTCTCCTAAGCCACAAGCCCCGCCTTCTCCCAGCATCTGTAACACTAGCCTGGGAGGCGGTGGAGCGCATGGCGCTCTGCAGGTATGTGAAGTAGAGAAAAGAGGAGCGAGAATAAGGGGGAGCAGCAGCGGCATCGCTTCTATGCAGGTACATTGAGCAATCGGGAATGGAATTCCGTTCCTGATCTTTTTTTAAGCGGGATCGGAATCCGATCACAATCGTGAAATTTACTTGATCGCCGATTGGGATCCGATCTTTTACGATCCTGATCGCTCAACCATAGTAGGCATAATAAATAAATAAATAAAATATGCTTTGTGTTCAGAGGGGGAGGGGTGAAATGCACTTGTGCTATGTATGGGCTTGGTGCTGTAATGTGCATGTTATGTGTGCCGGCTATGTGTGTGGGGGAGCGGTGAACTGTGTATGATTTTGATACCGTAGGAAATCTATGGGTTGTACTGTATCTGCATCCTTAGGATGTGGATACAGTTGAAAGTTGTGCTCTGTCAAGGATCTAGAAAATCAAAGCAAATTTTCAGTGCCTAGAATCCCTAGGGGGTAGGAGTAATCAAAAATTTGGCCTCCTGCCTAAGTTTTTCTAATTATGGTCTTCAGGTCTTAAGATACTTATACTGAAGAAAAGCAAACTTCCTCACCAGAGAGAAACTGAAAAGACTAAGGCCTGGTTCACATCTGCATTGGTAATCCACTTGGGGGAGTCCGAATGGGGACCCTCCAGAACGGTATACCAAATGCATTGGCAAGCGGTGTGCAGTGAAAGCACACAGACCCCATAGACTATAATGGAGTCAGTGTGCTCTCGGAACATGCGGACAGAAAAGTCAATCGTGATCTACTTTCACGTCCGCATGATTTGTGCGGGCAGCGAGCGGAAAGCACACGGACCGCATTATAGTCTATGGGGTCCGTGTGCTTTCACTGCACACCGCTTGCAAATGCGTTCCGTAGTCTGTTTGGGGGGGGGGGGGATTACCAAATGCAGACGTGAACCAAGCATAAGTGCAAGGGGCTGATACCAAACTGATAGCAGTTAAGTATTCCCAATCTGATGTGTTATAGCGAGTCATTGAGGAAATTCTCCAGATATGAATTATCTTGTTTGACGATTCAGGATGATAAGCCAAGGAAAATTCTAACTTTTCTTGTAGTCATTTGGAAAGTACTCACCATATACTTGTATAAATAGAACTCTATTGTTGGAGACTTTGGGGAAATTGTAATCTTGTGATCCTAATTATAATATTTCATCTAAAGTGCACTGATGTAAGATTTGCCAAATTGTTTAAAAATACACACCTCGTAATAAATTTGGCATACCTTTGGCTATCCAAATAGTTCTAAGTTGTTGCATGAAGATGGCATATGACTAGTGCAAAGCCCTTGATAAATTCCCACAATGCACTTAGGATATAGACCACATTAAGGAACAAACTGATCCATTTTTGAGAAGGGGTTGACGGCTACTCAAATACCAATGTAGCCAGGAGACCATCCACCTTCTTAAAAGTTTCGAAACGAAAAAAAATGTCAGTAGTAATGTCTTAGCTAAATCCTTCAGGAATTATATCCTCAAGATGACATGGTCATGACCAGACCATCCATTCTTAGATTTTATCAGCAGGTCAGAAGTGTAAAACAAAATAAAATTGAGAAAAAAAATTAATTACAAAATGATTGGCAAGAATTTAATTGATGTGTCATTTGTAGAAGAAAAGAAGGTCGTCTCAGCTCTTGAAAAGTCATTTACGCTAAAGCCCTACCTTGCAAAAACGCAGAATTTTTACTGCATTTTACAGTACCTGCAAAGTGAATGGGATTCTGGTTAATCCCATCCACATATTACAAAAAAATAAATAAAAAATCCACAGGGGGAAATGTTCACGTTTTTGAAAATCGAAACATGTCAATGATCCCTGCTGGCGTTTTTCATATAGATACAACAACGGCAGAGGAGAACTGTGAAAACACTCCGAAAAAAACACAATACGATACAATACAATACACAATTTTTGCCACTTTTTTTCTGCAACGTTTTTGCTGCATTTCGCTATGTGTGTCCTTAGCCTTAAAATACTGAAATCTAGTCCTTGGGATTCACTACTTTTCTGTTACGAGCTGTGAGAGGAACTACATGACAGGAGAAATGAGGAAGACATTTTTGGAGTAATTTGTGGAACACAGGATTGATTGAAGTACTGCAAATAATTTTTTTCATGGCTCATCTGTAGTTATCATCCGATATTATGTAGTCAATGAAGGAACTTTGGGTTTCTTTCAAGAGGCGAAGAAAAATTAGGAGAGAATGCAAGAATGTCACAGAAACTATAACATAAACATAAGAAAGTCTTAAAAGAAGTTAAAGGGCTTCAAAATCTTTTACTTACCACTTTGATGATAGAACGAATGACTTTTTTTGACCTGCAAATACATAAAAGTGTGTAAACTAAGCGTTCTCTTGTGGAGTGCCGACTACCCACCATTGATCAAAAATGTGCCCTTTTGGCAAGTTAAAGGGGCTCTATCGGCAAAATTTTGCTGTATGAGCCCCACATTATGCGTGAATAGCCTTTAAAAAGACTATTCAGGCACCGCTAACCTTATTTTACCCCCCACCCGTTTTAAAATAAAACTATAAAAACATATATGGATCACACGCATGCACAGACACACACACAGACCACACACGTGTACACACACATACACACACACGCCTTGACAGAACACGTCTGACCTCCGTAGTGGCTGCTTGCACACTATAGTATTTTTCACGGGCCTCCAGGCCATGGATTTGGTGGTTGCATAGACTACTTTGTGTGAATTTTGTAGCTCTATAGAAGTCTATGGAGCTGCAGAATCCACGGCCAATTGACCCGTGAAAAATCCTGTAGTGTGCAAGCAGCTTTACTGAGCAGCCATATTGGTCAGGTGAAATCTGCCTGATAGTAAGATTGTCATTATTGCTGACTATACAGGAGCGCTCATCACTGAAGCTGCTGAGGTAAAGTGAAAGCTGGGCTCTGATTGGTTGCTATGGGCAACTCCACAAGTCTGCCTGAGAGGCGGCTCCTTCAGGTCATAGTATGTGTCCATTCACATGGAGGAAAATGGTGAGGAATTTGGTGTAAAATTTCAGCACTGAAAAAAAGCTTCCCATTGACTTCACTGACTTTTCTTTCTGCTAGAACTGAGTTTTTTGGTGAGGATTTTGGCGAGGAAAAAATCCGCTTCAGGAATTAAGAAATGTTTTTTTGAAGTGGTTTCTGGAGCATTTTTTCAACATTAGAAGTTTTATTATTAAGTTTTTCCAAAATTTCTTACACAAAACCGGAGAGGAAAAAGAAAAAAGGGAGGGTTTGGGGGGGGGGGGTTGGGGGGAGGAAATAATGTACAGAAGTATCAAATAATGGCAAAACTTGGGGGGAAAAGAAGGGGATGGAGAAGGTGGAGGGAAGGGGGAGGGGAAGGGTGGGAGATGGGCAAAAAACAGATAAACGTTCTGGCGCAGCAGAGCTGAGAAATAAACCATATGCGAGAACCTTAGAACATATGAATAACAATAGACAGAGGAAATAAGGAAGAATTTAACAAAGAAACTGCACAGGGGGACATTACACAGGGGACACAGAAGGAAAGAGGGAACGGAAGTCGGCAGAATAATAAAAATGGTTCCAAAGGAGCCAGGTTTGTTGATGCTTGGTATCCTCTTGACGGAGCTCAGCCACCAGGGTCTCCATAGTTCGCAAGGCAAGAACCTCATTCAGCCAACAAATGAGCGAGGGAGGGGTCGTGGACTTCCATAACCTGGGAATGACAGAGCGAGCTGCCACCAATAAAAATCCAAGAAGTCTACGGGTGGGTTTATGGAACATCCGGGAGAATAGTGAAAGAAGCAGCGGGGCCAGGTCATCTTCCAGGTCAATCCCCGTCACCTGTGGAATAACCTGCCTGACCCCAGTCCAGAAGGGACGAAGGAGAGGACATCCCCACCAAATGTGGGCCATCGTGCCGCGGTCGGAGAGACATCTCCAGCATCTATCAGAGGTGGAGGGATAAATCATAGGAGGGCCGGAACCCTATACCATCTGGAAAGTATCTTAAAGTTGGTCTCCTGCGCCCGACATGATATGGAGAAAGTATGACACGCACAAAAGGCCGATGACCACATACCTGGAGGGAACGAGACCCCCAATTCCCTCTCCCACCCGTTAATAAATGACGGAGGCGAATCCTCAGCCCCAACCAGTAAAAGGCCATAGAGAAGGGAGACAGTGTGAGAGGGAGGGGAGGGAGAGATACAGAGACGTTCGAACGGTGACAGAGGCCTATGAAGGTCTCAGGAGGACCATGAAGAGGAATAAAAATGGGAGAGCTGGGAGTATTGCCAAGAAAAGAGTGGAGTATCCGAGCATGTGGCTTGGGTCAGAATCTCAGAGCGGGAGAGAAGCGAGGAAGATGAAGTGACCTGCTTAAAGCGGAGGGTGGGAGAGCCCACACAGTAAGACAGAAAGGGAGAGCCCAGGGCTGCAGGAAAGTCCGGATTACCCGATATGGGGGTCATGGGGCCATCATTTGTGTAGAGAAGGCGCATGGCACTATACCTGCGACACACTCCCATGGTCTGGCGCGCAACGTAGGGAAGCGGATACCGTTTATCGTCGGACCAGTATTTCTCATGGAGCCAGGGGAGTGCAGTAAGGGGGATGGGGCTCGACGAGTCTTCTAGAGAAACCCAGAGCTTAGTCTGAGCTGAATGGTGCCAATCAAGGATGCGTGTAGTGACCGCCGCCAAGTAATATTTGGCACAGTCCGGGGCGGCCAGGCCTCCTCTCCGTTTGGATCGTATCAACGTGTTACGGGCAACACGAGGGGGTTTCGAGGCCCAAATGAATTTGGTAAAGGCTTTGTTAACCACCGAGAAAAAACACGAGGGCAGGATCACCGGGACAGTTTGAAAGAGATACAACAACCTAGGAAGAACATTCATCTTCAATAAATTGATGCGTCCCAGCCACAAAAGGCCCTTGGTGTCCCATCGCTCAAGATCAGACCGCAAGGTACGCAGTATTGGAAGAAAATTCAGGGTATACGTGTCACCCAAGTTACGGGGTAGTTGCACTCCCAAGTACTTAATAGATCTAGGGGACCATGAAAATGGAAAGGAAGAGCGCAAGGAACCAAGGGCCGATGGCAGCAGCGAAACATCTAGGGCTGTGGTTTTCGTCAGATTAATCTTATAATTGCTAAAGAAACTGTAAGCACTAATCTCCTTAAGGATAGAGGGAAGTGAAGTAAGCGGGCTAGTGACAAACAGGAGAACGTCATCTGCAAAAGCAGACACCTTTAGATGATGATTGCGAATCTGCAGGCCTCGGATGTCAGGGTTATTCCTAATAGCGATTAAAAAGTGCTCCATCACTAGAGCATATAAGAGGGGGGAGAGCGGACAGCCCTGCCTAGTGCCATTATAAATAGTGAAGGGGGAGGAGAGCGAGCCATTGACCCGGACCCAAGCCATAGGAGAGCTGTAGAGAGCCTGAATACGCATAATCATGGCGGGTCCAAGACCTATCTGAGCCAAAGTGGCCTCTAGGAACCTCCAATCCACCCTATCAAAAGCCTTCTCCGCGTCAAGAGACAGCAGCATCATGGGAGTTCACGGATGAACCTGTCCCGGCGGGGGTAAATGGTAGAGGGAACTGTAATAGTCCTGAAAGGTTGAGGCAATCACAGACGTGGAGTGAGTGATCAAGCCAGAGGGCGTTTTAAGGGCCATAACATGTTGGGCTGTATGGCGCTCTCGCACCGCCCATGCCAGCAGGCGGCCCGCTTTGTTACCCCACTCATAGAACGAGCGCTGACCCAATAGGCGAAGCCGCTGATGTTTCCTCTCAAGAAGGGACCTAATCTCCTGACGAGTGGCAGTCAGAGATGCCAAGGTCGCCTGCTGGAGCGTACGCTTATGCTGAGCTTCCAAGGTCGCCAGATCACTCAGGAGGGAACGAAGTTTCCGGCCCGCCTCCCTCTTCAGACGAGCACCGTGTTTCATCAGCACTCCGCGGAGAACACACTTAAGGGCCTCCCACTGTATCGGTGGAGTGGTGGTGTCACAAGAGTGATCCCGAAGAAAGTGCGAGGTAGAAAGTTTCAGTTCTGCCAAACATTGTGGATCAAGAAGGAGCGATTCATTCAACCTCCAAGTGTTAGACCGCATGCTGGCAACAGGCGAGCGAAAAACACAGGAGACCGGGGAATGATCAGAGAGGAAGGCCACTCCAATTGAGGCTGCTGAAACGGAGGGGAGAAGATTATGAGAAAAGAGAATATAATCAATCCTACTATAGGAGCCATGGGGGTGGGAGAAAAAGGAGTAGTCTTTGTCGGTCGGGTGGAGGATTCGCCAAACATCACAAAGCAGTGAGGCGTTAAGCGCCTTCCTGACTTTATTTAAGGCACCATAAGAGATCTGGGACCTACCCGTGGAGGTATCAAGTAGAGGATTAAGCGGGAGATTGAAATCACCACATACAATCAAGTGACCCCTAGCAAAGGACTGGAGTGCAGACAGGGCAGAAAAGGAACCTGGTCTACATTAGGAGCATAAATATTAGCAATAGTATAAACAACACCCGACTGGAGCATTTTTTGAGTCTTTTTTTTTTTTTTTTCCTTCAGCACAATGCATGGACCATTAAAAAAACGTTACCATTTTTTTCAGTGCATTTTTTGCCAATTCTGCGCCCAAATCCTTAATATGGATCTTACGCCACCCATTGACTGCTTTGGGTTTTGCAGGCGGAATCTACCTAAAGGAAGCTTTTTTTTCCGCAAGTGGAAAAATAAAGTGAGTGGAACCCATAGAACTCTATGGGGAGTCGTTTTTTCCATGTGGATTCTGTTGAGGATTCAGCGTCAAAATCAGTGCCAAAAAAGGAAAATGGCGCTGAATTTTTAGCTAGCAGAAAATTACACGAGTGGAAAAAAAGCTAGCCAAACCCATTGAAATCAATAATAAGAACAGAACACGGCACTGAGCCGTTCCTAGTGTAATATCCTCGGTTTATAGAGGAACATAAATAAAGAAAAACAGGTGACTGCTCACCTGGTTCAGTTGACACAACAACCGATAGACGTCTCAACCAAAACACCAAAATGGCACAGGAGGGCAGCTGCTAGTCATCGTCTCAAGGACGTCTGGACAAGTAGGGAAAAGATGGACCAGCCACACGGGGGACAGGCATAGAAAACCAGCACTCACCCAAGGAATTGAATATAGAACGAAACTTTAATCAGCACGACGCGTTTCGGGCATTTAAAGCCCTTTCTTAGGTGCAATATAATCTTTAAAAATACAAAACAAATTTGATAATAAAAAAACATATAAAACAAAATTTATCAAATTTGTTTTGTATTTTTAAAGATTATATTGCACCTGAGAAAGGGCTTTAAATGCCCGAAACGCGTCGTGCTGATTAAAGTTTCGTTCTATATTCAATTCCTTGGGTGAGCGCTGGTTTTCTATGCCTGTCCCCCGTGTGGCTGGTCCATCTTTTCCCTACTTGTCCATTGAAATCAATGGGAGACTTTTTTCAGCTCTGAAAATTCAGCACCAAATACAGCGTCATTTTCCTCCATGTGAATAGACCCAATACTGTGTGAGGACTGTTCTGTATTTACTATTCCTCCTATTATATCTCTTATCAGTGTCAGGTGTTGCTACCAAGCGACATGCCCTTCAATTTTAAGCGTCTTCAGTTACCAATCTGCCATGCATTTGCTATGACTTTAAAGCATGGGCTGAAAATGCAGCACTAAAGCGCTGCAGGAACATCTGCGGCGTGAACGCATCGCGGTTTTTCCCGCAGCGCTTAGAACAGAAAGTTCACAGAGTTTTCCTCCGCAGACTTTCTGTTACAATTATATCTACGGGGAAGCCGCCTGCATTTCCGTAGATATAATTGACATGCTGCGATTTTCAAAACTGCAACGATTTTGGAAATCGCAGCGTGTCCGTGCTGCAATTTTTTTTCACAAAGTGGGGATGGCATTTGCATGAATCCCATCCACTTTGCAAGTACTGTAAAACGCCGCGATTTTTCCTGCAGCGTTTCCGCCACAGGCAAATCACAACTTTTCCGGTCCATGGGGCCCCGGCCTAAACAGGGTTTTTTGGACAGGATTTTGAGTCCGTATCCGCCTCAAAATCCTGACCAAAAAGACGGCTCCCATGGATTGGTCTGTTCTTTTTTACGGAGCCATTTTGTTCCGGCTCCTGGAAAAAGAAGCGAGAAGCTCATTCTTCAGGCCGTTTCACCTCACAGCATCCGCCTGAAAACACTCCCCACCAACTAGGCTCATTCACACCAACTATTCACGGGCCCATGTGGCCCAATCACAGGCCCAGTTGCAGCTACCCGTATTTTGGACCGCTTCAGGTTCTGGTCCAAAAAACCCATGTGAACTTATCCTAAATAAAAGCACAAGGTCAATCACTTAAAGTAGCCGGCATTAATTTGGAGAGCCCGTGTTTTTCACATGGACAGTTGTACGTTGCTTGCTCTAGAGTGGGTAACCCCAAAAATCTTTTCATATACAGGTATGCACCTGAAGGTAAAACTGGAAACATTGTTACCAGAAACCACCACAATAGATAGTTGTATAACTGGAAACCAATTTTACTCTTTTGTCCGTGAACTACTTATAGATGACACTGGAGGGAGGGGGAGGGGTTGACCTATGTTGTTAATTGGGTGTAATTGTTTTATATGTTTGTGTAAAGTGCAGAAATTTTAATTTTTGATTAAAAAAAATAGTTCAAAAAATAGTTGTAATAGTTTATACTACATAATAAGCATTGAATATGTAAAATCAATAAAAACATTGAAATTAAAGAAAAAGTTGTTCATATCAATGTCACGACAAATTAGTAAAAATGACAAAATAAAAACTTAAGTGCAAAATAAAATTTACTGTAGCTCTTAAAATGTCAATTTCACTGTGACACTGAAAATTTTACTTTAGCATAACCAACAATTTAACATATTTTACGTGGGCAAAGCCGCGGGTATTCTACTAGTATCTCATATAATTCCTGTTCTAACACACCCCACCCCATGCCCCAATTCACACAAATCGTCCAAGTCCTAGGAAGGAGAAAACTGAAAGAAATTTTATTTTTTAAATGCCTAAACCATTTTTTAATCTCAGGAGTGAGTCTCTGTATTATCCAAAACTTCCAATTTTTTTATTTTTTTTTCTGGAAAAAGTTGTGAATCCTATTTTGATTTGTACAAGCCACTGTTTCCCTTTGTATGATTCTACCACCCCTATATCTTTCCTCCTACCTCCCAATAAACCAACTGCTGAACTCCCTAATAAACTCTCTAGTATTAACCTATACCCTGTTTCCCTACACTGTCTCATACCCCACCTCTCTCATTGGCATGGTTGACTCCCTCAAAACAGTATTGAATATTATGTATAGCTATTCCTCCCTCTTCCTCCTTACCTTGCAATACCTTGAATGCTATTCTGTGAGCTCTCCATTGATGTTCTGGTTATAAGCTTTCTTTAGACCTTCCTGTTATCATCCATTTGCCCCATTTCCTATTAATGCAAATGCCCTTTTGACCTTCTTTCTGTGTTCTACCCACTTCCTTTTGACCTCCTTCCTGTGTTGTATTCCCATCCAATTCCCTGAGTTTCATGGATTCCACGAGTCACTACTAGAGATGAGCGAGTAGTACTCGATCGAGTAGGTATTCGATCGAATACTATGGTATTCGAAATACTCGTACTCGATCGAGTACCACTTGCTATTCGAATGGAAAAGTTCGATGCAGAACCAGCATTAATTGGCCGAATGCTATACAGTCGGCCAATCAACGCTGGTTCTTCTCCTACCTTTAGAAGTCTTCTCCGTGCAGCTTCCCCGCGGCGTCTTCCGGCTCTGAATTCACTCTGCCAGGCATCGCTTGTAGTGCGGACATGTGCAGTTGGCTCTGCCCAGGCCCGATGCCTGGCAGAGTGAATTCAGAGCCGGAAGACGCCGCGGGGAAGCTGCACGGAGAAGACTTCTCGGAGGATCCAGCCCGACCCTCACTCATGGACTTGGTAAGTTCTATTTGATCGAATGTTGCCTACCCCTGAAACGAGCATTTTCCCCCCATAGACTATAATAGGGTTCGATATTCGATTCGAGTAGTCGAATATTGAGGGGTTACTCGAAACGAATATCGAACCTCGAACATTTTACTGTTCGCTCATCTCTAGTCAAAATACTTTCAAAAATATTTGTTTTCATTTTGACAAAATTTGGAGAGCCATAACGTGTTTACCTTCAATGGATTTGTATAAGGGCTTGTTTTTTGCAGGATGAAATAAAATTTGATTGCTATAATTTTGAACATATAACTGTCGGTTTTCTTGTTTTGTTTCATTTAGTGGGTAAATGAACAAAAATAACAACTTAGTAATTATGTGATTTTCCTGGAAGTTCTTAAAATTCTAACATTCTGCCTGGTTATGAACATAGCATGTTACAAGTTTTATTAGCACAACCTCTGCAGAAAAAATATATTTTTCTATAAGAATATGACCATGATCTATTATTATCCTGTTTACTTTCAGAAAGGTTTGTAGCCAGTTAATAATACTCTTGTTCTAGGAAATTGTTCTCACTTCTTGACGAACGCTTCTAGTTAAAGAGTATTTACTAAGTGTCATGCATGTCAAGTATTAATAAGATGTACCCAGAAGCAGCGGTAAATCCTGAAAATTCCTAAGGGTATGTTCACATGGAATTTTTTTCAGGCGGACTCCACCTCAAAATCGGTCTACAAAAAAGGCGCCCATTTCTTTCTTTTTAAAAAAAAAAAAAAAAAAAATATTGATTGTGAGCCCCATATAGGGATCACAGTGTACTTTTTTTTCCTATTATTATGTCTTCCATGTAGAATGGGAGGAAATCCATGCAAACATGGGGAGAACATACAAACTCCTTGCAGATGTTGTTCCTGGTGGGATTTGAACTCAGGACTCTAGCACTGCAAGGCTACAGTGCTAACCACTGAGCCACCATGTCGCCCCTAAAGATCAATGGGAGTCTTTTTAACCCAATGTGATTGAAATGAGTGAAGTCAATGGGATTCTGTTTTGCAGCGCTGATTCTTATGCGAGTTATCGTGCCAGAATCAGCGCCGTGTGAATGCACCCATAGCTTTTAATCCTATATTAACTTTTGCTCTTCCCTCCACATTGTTAGAAACAACCAAATATTAACTACATTTCATTTTATCGGATTAACTAATCCCTGTTTTATTCATTATATGCCGATTCTGTTTTGAAGTATTTACTTCAAAATAGTGACATAAAAAGGTTTACGAAAATATGTAATTTTAACGACTGGTCGGAATCTAAATCTTATCAATATTTTCTGTGTTTTTAAGCTCCTACCTAAATTTCATGGATATAATGGTCACATGGATATATTGGTCATGCTAGTTTGTTCTGATATACAGTCAAGTTCATCCCAAGGAAGTCAGGAATGGAGATGACTCTGATTCTGACAGCTTACCCCCCTGAGATGCCATAGTCAGTAGTGACCATAGCTTATATGGTGTTCCACAAATGAATAGGGCTACCTGTATCAACTCATTGGCGCCCCTTGACAAATGTGATGGATTACATGGCCGCCAATGTAATCGGTTGTCATGAGACATGGTCTAATAGATAGTCTACTATACAGCACTCACAGACAAAAATTATTTGGAATGAATATTTTGTGTTCTAGCTTACCTTTGCTCTTGTTTCTACATGTCCTGTAATGTGTGCCTCAAGATCACCAGCTTTTAAAAAAAAATAAAATAATTATTTTACAATATTATCACAAGATTTCCACAGCATTTTTTAAAATTTTTTGCTGTATTTTTCTCAGTTTTTTTTTCTTCCCCTATTCAATATATAGGGAAACAGCCAGTGAATGGGAGGCGGAAAGCGCGTCGCGTTTTTTTTCCGTTTTTTGGCAAAAACCATGATCAAAAACCGCGACGTGTTTTTTTACAGTCCATTCACTGACCGGGAGGGAAAAACGCCTGGAGTTTTCTAAAGTGTTTTTTACTAGAGATGAGCGAATAGTACTCGATCGAGCAGGTATTCGATTGAATACTGTGGTATTCGAAATACTCGTACTCGATCGAGTACCACTCGCTGTTCGAATGTAAAAGATCGATGCAGAACCAGCATTGATTGGCCGAATGCTATACAGTCGGCCAATCAACGCTGGTTCTTCTCCTACCTTTAGAAGTCTTCTCTGTGCAGCGTCCCTGCGGCGTCTTCCGGCTCTGAATTCACTCTGCCAGGCATCGGGCCTGGGCAGAGCCGACTGCGCATGTCCGCTTGTAGTGTGGGCATGCGCAGTCGGCTCTGCCCAGGCCCGATGCCTGGCAGAGTGAATGAAGAGCCGGAAGATGCCGCGGGGAAGCTGCACGGAGAAGACTTCTCGAAGGATCCAGCCTGACCCCCACTCGTGGACTTGGTAAGTATAATTTGATCGAACGTTGCCTATCCCTGAAACGAGCATTTTCCCCCCATAGACTATAATAGGGTTCGATATTCGATTCGAGTAGTCAAATATTGAGGGGCTACTCGAAACGAATATCGAACCTCGAACATTTTACTGTTCGCTCATCTCTAGTTTTTACCAAAAACTGCTCCAGAAAACGCTTCAAAAAAACGCCTCAAGGTCCCAATTAGGAAGCGTTTTTTTTTTCCGGACCAAATTACGCCACATGTAATTCACGTGTGAACTTAGCCTTAGAGCTCTTCAAAACCACGTATTAAACAGATTGCCTTGTTATTAAGGTGTTAAATTCACTTGTTCGGTTCAGTATTATGTAAAACTACTAAGTAGGTTGTTGGAAACACTTGGGAGAATCTGCAACACTGTATACACTGTACGCTACATCACATCTGTCTCTGCAGGTACTTTAATCCCAGACAGCCTTGATGATGTTGAGATTAGGTTTAGTAAAGCCCGTGCCATCTGTTGTAGTACTTGATGTTCTTCTTTTCTCTGGAGATAATTCTTTGTCCTTGGCCATATGTCTGTGGCCATTTTCCTGCTACATAATGAAGTTGGGACCAGACCCATGTCTTGAACATATTGAATGTAAATAAAATCATATACATTTGGTATCCTTGGAATCGTTCCAAAACGTAGAATACAGGTAACATCTCATTTGGCTGTACAGTGATCGCCATAAAAACTCGTGTTCGTCCGCTTCCATTCCTTTCTATGGGAACGAGGTATTTGAAACTAGAATTTCACATACTATTCGCTCATTTCTAGTCGATATTAAGGGGAAAACGTAAGACAAGACAAGAAACAAAAAGGAAAAGGAAATGAATGAAATTGAATTCCAGTCCCAGTGGCAATGGTTTGACATTATTATAGACTTCACTTACTATTGATTTTCCAACTACTGGACGTCTACATGAAGTTTATTCCATGCCTAAGGCTGTTTTCATACGGTCAGTGTTTGGTCAGTGATTTTCATCAGTGATTGTGTGCCAAAACTAGGAGTGGGTTAAAAAACACAGAACAGGTACAAATATTTTTGTAGTGTAGTTTTGACTCTTAATTTTCACTTACAATCACTGACTAAACACTGCCGTGTGAAAGCAGCCTTAACTCGTATATGCACCAAAGGACAAGCCAACATAATTTTGCATATGATCTCTTTCTTTTCCTTTAGTTTAGCAGTACCGTGATTCTTATCAACTCTTCATTTTGAAGTTTTTATCTCTTATTATCTGGATGAAACCTAGAAAAAAATAACCTGAAAAAATTCATATTTAGATAAGATAAGATAATCCTTTAATAGTCCCACAGTGGGGAAATTTCAGCATGTTACAGCAGCATAGTAATACAGATACAGGATAATACACAGTAATATATTACAGACGCAGACACACATATGCTGAGAAGAGAAGATATACTAGGAGTCCATAGCAGCTAAGGAACAGAAGAAGAAAGAAGGAAGACTTCAGGATCATTTAGTGTTCTGTGCGGAGAGATCTTCGCTTGGTCTGATGTAGATTATACAGCCTGGTCGCGGTTGGAAGGAAGGACTTGCGATAGCTCCTTCTCACACTTGGGGTGAAACAGACGGTCACTTACAGTGCTGCCAAGTCCCATCAAGGTCCCATACATGGGGTGGGATTTGTTCTCCCGCATGGAGGTCACCACAGACATTTCAGGATTACAGTTTTTTATTTCTTTAACTCGTTTATATGTCTGAAAATACACCAAAGACATCAATATTCATTAAACAGGATCGCTTTTAACAGCGGAGCTGAATGAAAACTCTTTAGACACCACACTACTCCCTTCAGATCCATTAAAAACATTTACATCCAATCAGAAAGCTCAAATCCCTCTTAGGCCACGCCCCTGCAGGCGGACCTGAATGAATCCTTCTCACGACTTGTTCAAACAAAGTCGCGCTTTCCCAGTGTGGACCTGAATGAAGACTCTTTTCTAACCAATCAGAGGTTGAGCTAGGTGGGACTAGATTTTCTCTTTACATCTCTGCCATTCGTCTGAAAATTGATCTACGGACAGAGCGAAAATGGAACAGACTTCTAATTTTTACTTTTCCATCGCATATCATGTTGAATTACCGCATTAATGTGAACATGGCACCTACTGGATAAGACAACGGTGGCAGACAGGGACAGGCAAGTATAGTTTTTTATTTTTTTTTGGTTTCACCTTTCCCGGGCCTCTTCGCTGAAATTCCAGAACAGACCTGAGTGGGTCAGCACTAGCCATTGACATGTACAGAAATACGTATCAGTGAGTGATAAGCAAATACAGTTAAAAAGCATAATACAATACATAAAATAAAATTGGAATGAAAGATAGAAAAGGAGCAATACCAACAAGAGTCTGTAGTTTGTGCAACTGTGTCATGTCCTCCTAGACAAATATTATCAGAAAAACATATTCTCTTTGAAGATTGACTTTAAGACAACCCCGTCTGTGATATTTGTATTCAGAGACATTTCAGTATACAACTCCAGGATGCCCCCTGTTGGGATAATGAGGTTAGCACAGGTATGCTAATGGTCCTGGGCATGAAACAACAAAAGGCTGTGATTACAAGGCTGACAAACATCCTTCTTGCAATTAAAAAGGTCACACATGTACGAGAAGTCTGGCCAGTAGGGTTGAGCGATCATGTTCGGAAAAGATCGGATTCCGATTGGCGATCGAGAAAATTTCACGATCGCCACTGGAATTCCGAACACGATCTTTTTATGTGGGATCGAGATCGGTGATCTTTTCCCACAATGCATTGCTTAGCCTTCACACTGAGTATACGCTGTATACTCAGTGTGAAGGCTCCGCTGCAGTTCCATAGAATGAATGGAAGCAGCCGGCACACAGCCTTAACCCCCTGTGCACCGGCTGCCCCCATTCATTCGAATGGAAGGCTAAACTAAACCTCTCTAGCAGCTACTTACCTCTAGAGATGGCTGCTCCGGTGCCCTCCTTCTTGTCCTCGCTGCCCTGCCTCCCAGGTTAGTGTTTAAAGCGCTAGGTAGGCGGGGCTTGTGGCTTAGAAGAGTGTGGGCAGGTACAGGGCGGGGAGACGTGACGTCTCCCCTCCCAGTACCCGCCCACACTCTACTAACCTGGCAGGGAGGAGGCAGCGAAGGGAGAAGAGAAGTGTGGAGCGGCAGCGAGGACAAGAAGAAGGCACCAGGCACCGGACCAGCCATCTCTGGAGGTAAGTGGACACCAGGGGGGACTAAGTAGCCAGAGGATTAAAAAAAAATTCTAGCTACTTTAGTGATTCACTACACAGTCTGGATTCTAACAATTGTTAGATTCCATGCTGTATAGTGAATAGGATTGCTTTTAAAATCCGATCTCCGATTAATTGAAAAATCTCATTGACTTGCATTGGGATCGGAATTGGGATCGAGATCGGGTTCGAATGAAAAATTATCGGAAATCGGATTTTAAAATCGATCCTGAAAAGTCAAGATCAGCTCAACCCTACTGGCCAGGTAATAACTCGCCAAGTCCAAATCCATCATTGTAAAATACATGGCTGGGGTCCCTTATCCTCACAGATGGCCTTGTGTTTGCATCTTAAACTCTATTTGCTGGGCAACCGGTAGCCAGTGAAAAAAAATCGGCAAATGAGAGAGAGAATGTTGAAAGACGAGGGTAGAGATAGATTATGCTATTATAGATGTCACTTTCGCTCATGTTAACACATGTGCAATTTTTTTTTCTACACTGATCAAAAATGTCAAACACCTGTGTGTTTTCAGGAAACCCATGCATTAACTCAAGTAAAAATTCTGATGTGTAGCAGCACCCTAAGGGTGTTACACATCTGCCATAGTACTCACTGTAAAACTTCCTTGTTTAACCACTCTTGTGTTTTGCATTAATCTTAGGCTAGGTTCCCATTGCCGATATTTAGTCTCATCCGGTTGAGTCAGATCTATGGAGGATTCCACCTTCAGAAACATGTAGCCTATTCCTCCTCCTATTATCGTAATACAAGTTCAATTGTGTTTTTTTACCTTTTACAGATAAAAAAAAGTAAAAGTGACGACTTCGCACTTCCATTCAAGTAAATTAAATTGTTAACCTAATATAGATTTAGCTAAACTATACTATGGAAAGTTCCGTATTGCTTTCACGGAAACATCTACACAGTGTGTACTACTGTTATATTATTATATATCACCTTTTACCCTTGTAGAGAACATATTGAGTTCACAATAATTAGACTTGCATTATCACCTTCGGCGGGAATACGGCTGTAATTATTATCTTTCTCTCCTGCTTTTAAGAGGTTTGTAGCAATTGAGAGATTCGGGTAATTCCAGTCTCATTCTGCAAGGACTAGACATCGTTTTTTGTTATCTGTACACTATTACTGAAAATTAGCTGCTAACATACATAATAGTATATTAACTTTAACTATAAACTTCATCAATCCGGACACAGGTTCCAGCTGTCAATGGAGAGGGAAAGGAGAGGATGAAAGGATGTATTCAATATTAGTGTTCAGTGTAGGGAAAGGGGCAGCGAAATCTCAGATGAAAGAAACATTTTTCTTAAACCCTTTCAGGATCATTGATGTCCCAATGCTCTCTGGTGTGCATTGCTTTACACCGCAATGTTTTTTTCATGTGTAATCACATAGAAAAACAGAAAAAAAAGGGAGAACAAGAGTAATGCAGATGGTGCGATGGCATGCAGGGCGCGCCTGTAAACAAAAGGGCAGAGGTAAGACCTAGAGATGAGCGAATAGTAAAATGTTCGAGGTTCGATATTGGTTTCGAGTAGCCCCTCAATCTTTGACTACTCAAATCAAATATCGAACCCTATTATTGTCTATGGGGGGGAATGCTGGTTTCAGGGGTAGGCAACGTTCAATCAAATTATACTTACCAAGTCCACGAGTGAGGGTCGGGCTGGATCCTCCGAGAAGTCTTCTCCTTGCAGCGTCCCTGCGGCATCTTCCGGCTCTGAATTCACTCTGCCAGGCATCGGGCCTGGGCAGAGCCGACTGCGCATGCCCGCACTACAAGCGGACATGCGCAGTCGGCTCTGCCCAGGCCCGATGCCTGCAGAGTGAATGAAGAGCCGGAAGACGCCGCGGGGAAGTTGCACGGAGAAGACTTCTAAAGGTAAGAGAAGAACCAGCGTTGATTGGCCGACTGTATAGCATTCGGCCAATCAATGCTGGTTCTGCGTCGAACTTTTAAATTCGAATAGCGAGTGGTACTCGATCGAGTACGAGTATTTCGAATACCGTAGTATTCGATCGAATACCTACTCGATCGAGTACTACTCGCTCATCTCTAGTAAGACCCCCATCCACCACAATGGAAAGTAATATAATAATGAGGATGGGAGGACCGGAGGAATGGGACTGGAAACAACAACATCAAAAGGGGAGGTGGGAGCTAGTTCTACTGATCACAGGGGATACATATTTATATAGTTTTTGACAAAAAAATTTGGTTTTATATGGTTTTATATCCATCAGGGCTGACATTGTTGAAGCATAGAAAATGTATGGTTTAAGAGCTTATGCCCTGCCCTACACACCACTGCTAATACCTGCTCCATTGAGTTAAAGTTTAGGTATTCTTTAAAGGGGTATTCCCATGTCGCATACTCACCAGTCTTCACTGCTGTAAAATCTTTTTTCTTCCTGGTTTCTTGCATCATTTGGTGGGTGGGGTTTCACACGCAACCTGCCGTTTAGCTCCACCTCCAAATTAATGTGTAGCTCCGCCCACCACATAGCGTGATCCTATGGGGCGGCTGAAGGGCCTGTGATGTCATCAAAGGTCCTGAAATAACACTATATGCACAATATTGGACTATGAAATACAGGCAGGAGCAACTCCATTCTGTGTTACATACAGAGACTGCCTGTCTCTGCCATATTGAACACAATTGAATTAGCTAGCCTGATAACTGGGAGAACAGAAGACGAGTTCAGAAATGAAAGCAGCTCCTCTCCCCTATCTGAGAGCAGGAAGCTAGGTCACATGGTGTAGACACAGGAATAGCTAGAAACACAGGCTCGCTCCCGTGCACTTAGCCCCTCCTCCCTCCGCCTGAGAGCAGCAGATACATCACTTGACTTTTGAGCAGATAAGTCAGGGCTGTGTCAACAATGAATTGACTAAAGTAAGATAGTGGAAAAACAAAGCAGTTTTGCTGAAGCAGTGTATTTAGGAAAAGTCTTACATCCACATTAACAAGCAGTATAGATAGGATCCTTGTGATGGGACAACCCCTTTAAGAACTGTCATATAGCAAAGCAAGGTGCATACACCTGCATCCTATCGATAGACTACAGCGCTTCCTGCTAAATTAACTGATTATTAACCTACGGACAAACTGCCGTTCTACTTCCTGCTATTTATTGTTGTGCTGTCAGAGAGGAAACAGATTGAGATATCGAACTCTCTTTTAAAATGTCTACTAAAGTGGCGTCACATAAAAGGCCTTCTTGCGTTTCTGCATCTCCTGCTTGTTGGCCATGACCCAAACACCTTTGGGATGAACTGGAAGACCCATCGCACACCAAGACTTTTCGTTCAATATCAGTGTCTGTCCTCGCAAGTGCTATGGTGGCTAAATGGGAGAAAATTCCAAAATCCACACTCCAAAATCTTATAAGAAAAAACACCTTTCCATGTGTTAACTTCATTTAATGGACAATTGCAGCAATATCCTACGTGTGTATTTATTTTAACACTTTGACAATTTTTATGAAGAAAATTATTTACTTTTTAGCTTTATTAACTAAATGTGAAAAAAAAAAACGTTCACCACCAACCCCAACTTTTTGCATCCTTCAGTAGTTGACAACATCACAGCATAATTGGAAATGTTCCTCTAGCCCTCAATCTTTTGGAGCAATCAGTGCAGTTAGTTTCAGCAACCAATGTACTAATAATGCTCAAAAACAAAAAGAGGACACAGAGTGGCCCATAGTGTAATTTTGTAAGATAGAAACAATGCTGAAGGAAAAAATAGAAGATCTCACCTTGTGGGGTTGTGAAGATGGTCACAACTCTTCACTACACATGGGGACCAAATTGGTCAGAGGGTCCCTTTCCCTGGATGGGCTCAAGCTGCAGAGTTCCACACACCTCTCGAATGTAGACAGGATGAACAAAAGGTCCGGCGCACAGATTCGTTCATGAGTCTGATTTGTAGGAACTGCGCTCCCACCATGAAAGTTGAGTTAACTTTATTAACAGAAGTTGAACACAAGGCGTTTCTGGCGTAATAGTTATCTGCCACTGGGTCATGGCGGGAGCCAAGTTCCTTCAAACCAGACTCACGAACGAATCTGTGTGTCGTCCTTTTGTTCATCCAATATACTAATAAGGCTCTCTACTGTCAGGTGGGCATTTGGCAGTTTGGGACCACCCATCTGACAATAGAAAACCTAATTAACGGATTGGGTGCTGAATAAAACTGAAATAAATTCTCAGAAAGGGTAGGGGCTAGAGAAACAATTATATAGAAGGAGCCTATTAAAGAATGCAAAAGAGCTGGAGTTGGTGGAATTGGTGAACGGTCACTTAAAATTATTTTTTAGCCCCACTAAGGGACTTTATAATGCTTCACATACACAGTATACCAAAGTTTTGTGGAATCGAATATTTTTGCACAATCTAATATAGCAGGCTTGCAAGTCTTTCTTAGGCCCTGACTGCTATCACAATGTAGGCTGCTGAACAGGGTCTAAACATCTACTGTAAATGCCCTAGTGACTAGTGGCTGCAGTATATAGGGGGTTAAAGAAGGATTGCTTTGCTAGATATTCCCTGAGAAAGTTACTATATCATATATCAAGAGCTACAGAGTTTTATAGGGTTACTAGGTATAGCATTCACACAGTGGATTGTATCGCGCAATTGTTGGCTATTTTGTTCAGCTGGCAGTGCGGTGTAATCGGAGAAGGGTCAGTGTGTGGGGGGCACAGAAGTTTTTTTTCTCTGCATGTTACTGAGCCAAAAAGTTGGTATATTGAAAATGGATGTTGAAGCTACACTTGTTTTTCCTGGATTGTTACATAAGGAACGAGGACAATCCCACATTTGACAACCAAGCATTAGTGCTATTCTGGTGTTCAGTGCTAGAGATCAGTAACAAAGTTCAGAATGAAATAAAACCTAATAAAATGAGATTTCAACCCGTAAAATGGCCACTGGTACATGTAACATGAGGTAGCCGAGGTGACCCAGGCGGGCTTCTGGTATCATCACTTGTCAGTGGCTTAGTCAATCATGAGCGTGGGTGGAGAGGTCATAGTGATGGTATCATATTAGCATATACAGTGGCTTGCAAAAGTATTCATGCCCATTGAACTTTTTCACATTTTGCCACCTTACAACCAGAAACTTAAATGTATTTTATTAATTGTGAAGTGGAAGGAAAAATTTTTATCAAATAAAAATCTGAAGAGTGTGACGTGCAAAAGTCTTCAGCCCCCATATCAATACTTTGTAAAGCCACCTTTTGTTGCAATTCCAGGTGCAAGTCTTTTGGGCTCTGTCTACCAGCTTTGCACATCTAGAGACTGAAATTTTTGCTTTCTTTGCAAAATAGCTCAAGCTCAGCCAGATTGGATGGAGATGTCTGTGAACAGCAATGTTCATGTCTTGCCATAGACGCTCAAAGTGATTTTGGTCTGGCCTTTGACTGGGCCATTCTAATACATGAATATCCCTTGATATAAACCATCCACTGTAGCTCTGGCTGTAGGTTTAGGGTCATTGTCTTGCTGGAAGGTGAATCTCCTTCCCAGTCTCAAGTCTTTTGCAGTCTCCAACAGGTTTTCTTCCAGGATGCCCTGCACTTAGCTCCATCCATCTTCCCATCAACTCTGACCAGCTTTCCTGTCCCTGCTGTAGAAAAACAACTCTCCACCATGATGCTGCCACCACCATGTCTCACAGTGGGGATGGTGTGTTCAGGTGGATGGGCCATGTCTTGGTAGGTTTGCAGTTGTAGAATATTTTTTCCATTTTTGGATGATAAATTGAACATTGCTCCTTGGGATGCTCAGAGCTTGGAATATGTTTTATAACGTAACTCTGCTTTAAACTTCTCCACACCTTTATCTCTGACCTGTCTGGTGAGTTCCTTGGGCTCCATGGTGCTGTTTGTTCACTAGTTTTCTCTAACAAACCACTGAGGCCTTCACAGAACAGGTGTATTTATACTGAGACTAATTACACACAGCCGGACTCTTTACTAAGTGACTTCTGATGTTGCCCCATGGAGTGTATATTTTACCCATGTCCAAGGTTTTGTACTTGTCTGATTTCATCTACCTGTATGTTTCTCCGCTTTTGTTGCATTCATCAATACACATTTTTTTTTATCTTTGTTACGTATGTTGAGCACTTCCTCCTTTTTCATGTTTTGTTTCCATACTTTGTGTTGGTCTATTGCTTAAAATCTCAATAAAATACATTACGTTTGTGGTTGTGAGGTGGCAGAGAGAAAGAAGAGGCAACTTACAAGGCAGCAGGCAAGGGGAAGAAGAACACAGACACTGCAGCTAGCAGAGAGAGTCAACACAGCGACAGTGAATTAAAAAATGCCGTCACTGTAGCATTACAGAATTATATGAGAGGATGGATTTGGAGAATAGTTTAGTTAGATTTAATGTATTATAGACAGTTAGAAAGGCAGAGAGCTCATAGGAGAGGGGAGAAGCTCTGCTGCACCATCTACAGACATGTGTTACACTGGGGAGGTCACACTTTGAGTGCTTTGTAGTGTCCATTGTACATATGACTTTAACTATATGTATCCACTATATGGTACCGCTATATGTTTCTTCTAGTGGAAACCTTTGTATGCAATGGCACGATCTGCTGCACAAGCTCGCGCCGCTGAAATTTTTTTTTTAACGCACTGTGTATCACGCTAGATGTGTAATCTAGAACTGACACCTACTCACCAGCACCAGGGTGGTAGAATCATGGCGGCACTGCTTTGGCTGGCACTGCACTCCTCTGCAGTCTTAACATTGTAACGTTTTCTCACATTCACAATAAAAGTTACATTTTAATACTTTGGGATTTCTGGATCTTCTTTTTCTACTTCTTTTTGTTATATTGACCTTAACTGGAAGGTGAAGATCCGTGCATCCAAAATATCTGTGCCTTTGTATATCATCATGGACATGTGAGTTGGGCTGTACACAACTTTCATTATTAAAGGGATCCTATCATTTAAACTGATTTTTTTCTGCTTATCACTTAGGGATAGCCTTGAGAAAGGCTATTCGTCTCCTACCTTTTGATGTCTTCTCTGCGCCGCCGTTCCGTAGAAATCCCGGTTTTCACCTGTATGCAAATGAGTTCTCTTGCAGCACTGGGGGCAGGCTCCAGTGCTCAAACAGCACTGGGGTCATCCCCAATGCTGTGAGAGAACCTGAATTCAGCGCACTGTCGGCTTTCCCAATCTGTGCCCCGGGTAAAGAGCTATCGGTCCCAGTACCGTAGCTCTTCACAGTCAGAAGGTTGTTTCTGACACTCTGTCTCAGACACACAGTACAGCGCGATAGGCGCTGCTTGTACAGAAGGACGTTCCTGACAGAGTGTCAGAAACGCCCTTCTGGCTGTGAAGAACTACAGTACCGGGACCTCTAGCTCTTCAGCCGGGGCACAGATCGTGAAAGCCGACAGTGCGCTGAATTCAGCAGTATATAGAACTGCCTGTGCCCCAAACCACGAAAGGTCCTCTTTAAAAGTCATGAATCTTGGTTCAAAATAAAACCAAAAACATGCCCATAGCCCCATTCATATCACTGGTTGAAGTGGGAGCTGCATATAATCACAGCTCTAACTTCATCCAGTCAATGTGCAGGGGAACTCATGTTGCTGGCTGTGTGGAGAGAGAGGAGAATTATTTTTACCCTTGTTAATAATTAAAAAAAAAAAAATACCCAATTGGTATCACCACATCTGTATCGACCTATAAAATAAAATTACTATGCTATCGATTCAGCATGATAAATTAAACGCCTTAAAATTGAGATGTTTTCTGCTCATCTCACCTCTCACAACAAAATATAATAAAAATTGAAATAAATGTCAATGGAAAAATAAAAACATGATGGGTCTTGAAAAATGGCAAGAAACAAAGTATTGTGCAAAAGTAGTATAAAATAACAATCTTTCTGAATTTGATGTCATAACTGTACTATTTATACAGTCATGGCCAAAAGTTTTGAGAATGATACAAATATTAATTTTTACAAAGTCTACTGCTTCAGTTTTCCTAATGGCAATTTGCATATACTCCAGAATGTTATAAAGAGTGATCAGCTTAACAGCAATTACTTGCAAAGTCAATATTTGCCTATAAAATGAACTTTATCCCCCAAAACACATTTCAACATCATTGCAGCCCTGCCTTAAAAGGACCAGCTAACATCGTTTCAGTGATTGCTCCATTAACACAGGTGTGGGTGTTGATGAGGACAGGGCTGGAGATCAATCTGTTGTGATTAAGTAAGAATGACACCACTGGACACTTTAAAAGGAGGCTGGTGCTTGGCATCATTGTTTCTCTTCTGTTAACCATGGTTATCTCTAAAGAAACATGTGCAGTCATCATTGCACTGCACAAAAATGGCCTAACAGGGAAGAGTATCGCAACTAGAAAGATTGCACCTCAGTCAACAATCTATCGCATCATCAAGAATTTCAAGGAGAGAGGTTCCATTGTTGGCAAAAAGGCTCCAGGGCGCCCAAGAAAGACCAGCAAGCGCCAGAACCGTCTCTTAAAAGTGTTTCAGCTGCGGGATCGGGCTACCAGCAGTGCAAAGCTTGCTCAGGAATGGCAGCAGGCAGGTGTGAGTGCATCTGCACACACTGTGAGGCAGAGACTCTTGGAGCAAGGCCTGGTCTCAAGGAGGGCAGCAAAGAAGCCATTTCTCTCCAGAAAAAAGATCAGGGACAGACTGATATTCTGCAAAAGGTACAGAGAGTGGACTGCTGAGGACTGGGGTAAAGTCATTTTCTCTGATGAATCCCCTTTTCGATTGTTTGGGACATCTGGAAAACAGCTTATTCGGAGAATACGAGGTGAGCGCTACCACCAGTCTTGTCTCATGCCAACTGTAAAGCATCCTGAAACCATTCATGTGTGGGGTTGCTTCTCAGCCAAGGGAATCGGCTCTCTCACAGTCTTGCCTAAAAATACAGCCATGAATAAAGAATGGAACCAGAATGTCCTCCAAGATCAACTTCTCCCAACCGTCCAAGAGCAGTTTGGCGATCAACAATGCCTTTTCCAGCATGATGGAGCACCTTGCCATAAAGCAAAGGTGATAACTAAAGGGAACAAAACATAGAGATTTTGGGTCCATGGCCTGGAAACTCCCCAGATCTTAATCCCATTGAGAACTTGTGGTCAATCATCAAGAGACGGGCGCACAAACAAAAACCTATAAATTCTGACAAAATGCAAGCATTGATTGTGCAAGAATGGACTGCTATCAGTCGGGATTTGGTCCAGAAGTTGATTGAGAGCATGCCAGGGAGAATTGCAGAGGTCCTGAAGAAGAAGGGTCAACACTGCAAATATTGCAACGCTGCATTAACTCATTCTAACTGTCAATATAAGCTTTTGTTACTCATAATATGATTGCAATTATATGTCTGTATGTGATAAAAACATCTGACAAATACACAGAAAAACCAGAGGGCAGCAGATCATGTGACAATATAATATTTGTGTCAGTCTCAAAACTTTTGGCCATGACTGTACAGTGAATTCCATAAAAAATCTTACAAAATTGCTGCTTTCCTCTATATCCCCCCCCCCCAAATAAATTAATTCCGTATATTATATGTACCCACACAATACAAATACTTGAATCATAAATC
This sequence comes from Leptodactylus fuscus, assembly GCF_031893055.1. Classification (NCBI taxonomy): domain Eukaryota; kingdom Metazoa; phylum Chordata; class Amphibia; order Anura; family Leptodactylidae; genus Leptodactylus; species Leptodactylus fuscus. The sequence continues at coordinate 17,214,848 of NC_134275.1, read as the reverse complement.
CAAAATCTGCCATAAAAAAGGACATTTTTGAGAGGGTTTTTTACAATTGTAATGTGAATCGTAGGGGGTTAATTTTAAAGAACTGTGAATGTGATTTTCATCAGAATCGCGAAACCGCTGTTCGGTTTCCCCGGCGTCTGATAGATTCCATGCAGGCTTCCTGCTGCAAACTATGATCAACAGCTTTTTCTTCACCGTAGTCAGTAGTTGGGTTCTAGGACGAGAAGGCCTGCATCAACTATATTCCTTCTCCTCGCGCCAGCTCGCTGAACTTTTTTAACTTTATTCCAACAAAAACATTAAAATTGAGAATCGACCGTAAATAGGTTTTTCTTACGCAAACATAACCCTATTCAAATCTGTAGCTAATTAAAAGTAAGACATGTTTACCCATATAAATAATGAGATATTTTGCAGTATTTTAATGTTTTTCTCTAATCATGTTCGCGATGACAGTCTGTTGTCTGGAACGGTTGCCAATGGTTAATTGTCAGAAACCCAACCATTGTGGCAAGGTTGCAAAAAAAAAAAAGTACCTGCAAAGTGAATACGATTCTGTCTGATCCCATGGACACATTGCTACGCGGGGCATTAGGCGTAATCCTGGGCAACTGAAGGTTCCTTGCATTCATGGCAATAACCATTGGCAATTGATCAGTACTACAGACTGTCGCCACTGACGCTGGGTTCACACCGGCGTCCGGACTCTGTTCTCAGGTTTCCGTCTTCTGCATGCCGAGTCCGGCTGTGAGCGCTGTGAACGTTTTATGCTCTCCGCGGCGAAACCGTTTTTTTTTTAAAAATCGGACACAGATAACACATTGACCCATTCACTTCTGTGGGCCCGTACACAGGACAGTGAATTACAGATTTAAGAATAGGGGCCACGATACCACCATCCACATGTCCCCCATGTGTCACCCATGCCTTTAATTCATGGCCGAAAGCACAGAGTCGTGAGCTAGCCTCCACTTCAACAAGTTGACCTCCTTCCAGGCAGTCCACCAAGCTGGCTCACTTCCCGAGAAAGCGGGTATGGGCCGGAAATAGGGAGCCATTTCCACCCATTGAATTACTTGGTTGATGTCGGTCACACCACAGGAGAGCAACAAGTTCTCTGCAACTATAGGCCGTCCCTAAGGAGTCACTGTGAGATACAGCTTCCATAAAGAACTAGAACATTGCCCGAGATGATTTGCACTGATAAAAGTGATGCCAGCATGGAATATAGTGCAAATATATCATAACACTATGCTAAGATGTGGCACACCTTCCTTGTATAGCACCAACGTATTGTTATCAGTCGCTGCCCGAAGTAGGGCTAACCATCTAAGTGCCCCATCAGTACGTCTGTGGAATCAGAGGAAACCCATGCAAACTCCATGATGAGATTCAAACCCTGGGCTCCAGCATTGCAAACCACTGTGCTAACCATAATAATAATAAAGGTCCATTCACACGGAGGAAAACGGTGAGGAATTTGAAGTGGAATTTACACGAGAGACTTTTTTCAGCGCTGAATCTGACACGGATTCCACACCAAATTCAGCACCCTTTTCCTCCGCGTGAGCGCACCCTAACACTGCGCCGCTCATCGCCAGTACAGACAGGTCGGCCCAGGGTTTAACCCTTCCCATATGACAGGGTACAAGGTATAACATGCACTTTCGCGCAACCTTACAAGTGGAGGCTAAAAGAAGCATCGTATTTCTTCCCCCCTATAGGTGACTATGGATCTCTGTCATGTTTGCGCGCTGAAAACGCAGAGTGTGAAGAGACCCCACTATTGTAAGAAATGTCTCCATATTGTGCCCACACCTGGGCATTACTTAGTGCCAGGTGTCTCTGCCAGTGTCTGGGACACAGCTGCTGCAGAACCTCCTGACAAGTGTCTGCATTCCAGCAGCCTCCTCCTCCTCCTCAGTGCCGGGTATCGCTGCCGTGTCTTAGTCACATCACTCTCCTCACTCTCCAGTTTGGGCTCCCCCGCCCTGAAGAGTTTCTTGGCCAGTATCCGGGGACATGAGGGGACGGTCCCCTGTAGGACCCGCCCGGGCTCCGGGGCCTCGCTGTAGTTAGAAGCCGGCTCAGCACGGGCAATGCACGGAGCGCTGTGTGCCCGCTACCTGGACGGCGCTGAGGGGCAGAGATAAGCGGCGCTCCGGACTTCGGGGAGCAGGTAGAGGAGCCGCGTCTGACAGCCGGGGAGCCGAGGGCAGGCGGGGAGGAGCCGCTGACTTAGTTGGGGGCGGTGTATACTCTGCATAGAGTGTGTGACAACTTGTATACAGCACAGCTGTGTGCCGGAGAACTTAGCACACGAGTGTGAGGAGACCCAGCCAGCCGCGGGCACGATAGGGGTGGGCGGGCACTAACCTTGGCACTAGCCCTGACCTGGGAAGGGAGATGGAGGTGCACATTGGACTCGGGGGGGTGTACAAGCAGCCGCCCGGCAAGATGATACGAGGAGCCTTTGAGAATCTCTTTCTGAGCGTCCGGGAAGCGCTGCAAGGTGACAGGAAGAGCGCGGGGCCACCTGAGCCCTGTCACCCGCTGCCCGCCTGGAGGGAGCCCGCCGCCTGGACCGAACACCCGGCGGGGGAGTGGAGTGAAGCCCGGGGCACCCAGGCAGCAGCACCCTGGAGAGAAGCTGCCCAGCCAGACGCAGCGCCCTGCAGCCCACCTAGCGAGGCGCCTCAGTACCCTGCCCTGAACAGCTGCTCCACTGAGCTGAAGGAGATCCTGGGAGAGCCAGGAGGGATGCTGGAGCCCGAGGAAAACAACTCCGAGCAAGCTTCCAAGGACAGGTACCCACTGACGCCAGAGGGCATCTCAGATAGTGCCAAGGAGATCTGTAAAGCCGTCTCTGTGTCTCTAGGGCTGAGCATGGAGGCTCTGGAGCACCTGAACGCAGGGGCAGAGTCCCAGAGAGGAGACTGCATGTTTGCTGGCCCCCCCACCCACACCATGGACACCCACAAGTGTCAGGTGGGTGAGGAAGACAAGTCTGAAACCTCATCCCCCCAGTACCGTGAAGGTGCCTTCAGGAGGAGCGGCCAGAGCAACTTTTCTGCTGGCAAAGCCCCAGAGGATGGCAGTTCTTTGGGCACAGAGGAGAAGGAGCAACCCTGTACAGAGTTGGCACTGCCTGAATCAGGGGGCTACAGAAGCCGTGCCATGGAGTTGGCACCCAGCCTTACCTTGTACAAGCCCTCTACATTCATGGAAGATAACCCTGCCTACCCAGCCTACAGCTTTCAGATGGCACTTACACCACATGGTCGAATAAAAGTAGAAAGCCCCATGGAGTTTGGTGGCAGTGCTTGGGGGGCACCGAGCAGGTACAGTGAAATATCCGGCTATGCTCATTGTGGTCCAGCTGGTAACTGGCATTCTCTCTTCGAGGAGGGGCAGGCCGCTGCTTCTTACACTGATGCCAGCCTGTATAGCTACCCACGAAGCCATGTTCCACCCGGTCCGGACAGTGAATTCCCATCGGACACTTGGTATCCAGCGACTGCCATGTTGGGTAGAGTGCCATATGGTAGTCCCATGAAGTCAGAGATGAACCCCTGGATGGAGGGATACCCTGGCGCATTTGGAGAGATGAGGTGGGTGGTTCGGAATTTTAATGTGTCATCGGTGTTCTTTAAGGTGACAGACATCACCTATTTTTGTATGCGCAGTAAATGATAGCTGGGCTGTTATTACTGACTACTTGCAGGGTGTTGTAGTGCCACATGTAAGCCACTCTTCTGTATGGAGGAAGCCATTCTCTGTTGTCTCGCTGTCCACATGACTGCCCACATGATGCTGGTTACATTGCGTTGTCTACAACTACGTGCTGCCACCTCTGTGTAGTCGCCGCACTAGACAGCATCTCCACCTGCTCTCCAATCCTCAGCCCAAAAACCATGCCAAGGTCCTAAGGGAGGAAGTCACCTGTCCATTATTCCATGTAGCACATAGCACATACCACAATTGTAGCACATAGAAATGAAGCACGACATGGATTTTAGCATTAGTTATACCTTCACCTGTTGTGTATAAAGTTACAAAAAAGTGACATAACATACAATAAGGTATAAGGCGGCGCAATAAAAATACAATACCACGGTGGCGCTAAAGCTGGTGAACCACCCGAGCTTTACCATTATCCCCCCCCCCCCCCCCCCGGAAGAAGCGCACTATTGTATTCAGACACTTTTGTCTTATTTTTCAAGACCTCTTTGCAGTCTTACAGCGTTACACATGATGTTACTTAATGGTCACATTTCACAATTTATATCTGGTTCCCAATCTATGTGAATTATTGGTGATCTCTATCAGATGTTATCCCATTCCCCAGCACTGTCACTGTCGCAGTAGTGTACTGTAACCCAAAGCTTAGTAACAAAAACACCTAGAGGAGAAGGAGCCTGCACGTTCTCAAGGAAATGAGGAAGCCAGGAGCTAAGATTGTGGAGCAGCTCCATGTGCCAGGCGGCCAGGGTTTCCTCCTCCAGTATGCAGCGTGTCTTGTAATAGTTCTCAGTCTGCACACTGTTTATTTTGTGTGTTCACTTATTTATTTATTTTACTTTTCCAGCTCAATATTTATTTATTTATTTATATTTATATTTTTTATATTTATTTATATATATGTTGTTTTATTATGGTTTTTAATACAGTGTAAGTGTAACCGCATTTATTGTTTAATACTATGGCTATAAAGGAGCAGTCATACATTTCTGATCTACTAATCTATTTATCTATCTCCTATCTATCTATCTATCTATCTATCTATCTATCTCCTATCTATCTATCTATCTATCTATCTATTATCTCTCTCTCTCTCTCTATCTATCTATCTCCTATCTATCTATCTCATATCTATCTATCTATGTAATATCTACGTATTTATTTCCCTATATATTTTTGTGTATTTAATATCTATCATCTATCTGTCTATCTATCTATCTATCTATCTATCTATCTATCTATCTATCTATCTCATATCTATCTATCTATCTATCTATCTATCTATCTATCTATCTATCTATGTAATATCTACGTATTTATTTCCCTATATATTTTTGTGTATTTAATATCTATCATCTATCTGTCTATCTATCTATCTATCTATCTATCTATCTATCTATCTATCTATCTATCATCTATCTATCTATATATCATCTATCTATCTATCTATCTATCTATCTATCTCCTATCTATCTATCTATCTATCTATCTATCAATCACATATCTATCTATTTTACATCTACATATTTATTTCCCTATACATTTTTGTGTATCTAATATGTATCTCCTATCTATCTATCTATCTATCTATCTATCTATCTATCTATCTATCTCCTATCTCCTATCTATCTATCTATCTATCTATCTATCTCCTATCTATCTATCTATCTATCTATCTATCTATCTATCAATCACATATCTATCTATTTTACATCTACATATTTATTTCCCTATACATTTTTGTGTATCTAATATGTATCTCCTATCTATCTATCTATCTATCTATCTATCTATCTATCTATCTATCTATCTATCTGTCTGTCTGTCTGTCTGTCTGTCTGTCTGTCTATCTATCTATCTATCTATCTATCTATCTATCTCCTATCTATCTATCTATCTATCTATCTATCTATCTATCTATCTCCTATCTATCTATCTATCTATCTATCTATCTATCTATCTATCTCCTATCTATCTATCTATCTATCTATCTATCTATCTATCTATCTATCTATCTATCATATCTATCTATCTATCTATCTATCTATCTATCTATCTATCTATCTATCTATCTATCTCTATATCCATCTATTACTTATATACACATATTAAATATACATTCTATACATCTTTTTATTATGTATGTATCTAACTCTTCATCTGTCTACCTATCACTTATTTATCTCTGTATCCGTCTTTCTGTCTGTGTGTTAAATTTTGGTTGTCCGCAGTATGGACAATTTGTCGCATACACTGAACGTGGCACAAGGTCAGCGTATTGTTTTTTTCTCAGGTCAGAACATCCGACTTCATCCCATAACTGATAAGGAGTGAAATGTGAAGGGTATCACCTATGTAGCCTGTAAAAAAAAAAACTTTACAGGAACTTTCTACCTTTCGTTTCAACTTATGTTTTAATATTGTATCTAAGGAATTGTCCTAAATAGTCAACCCTTTATGTAACCGATAAAGAATCATTAGAGGTTGAGCCCTTGTAAAGATGACTTTCTCTCTGTAACCTTCAAGCCCTAAGCAGCTTTATAAGGATGGTCTGCTTATCTGATGCTTATTCTTCTAGGAATCATTAAATCACTTTCAAGAAATCTTGATCTCTCCTGCAGGCATTGTAATAAAACCCAACATGATGTTAATGGAATCGTTAAAATCTTCTGTAAGAATTACAGGTCATCTAATGATCCCTTCACTTAAGTCCATTTCATTATTGTTAACATGCAAAATTAACCAGAAACTATAAAAAAGTTACATCGTCATGTATACATGTACACAGTCCCTGTATAGACGTGGGGTCCGGGGGAGGAAATATGTGCAGTAGTGCAGGTTATATATATACATATATATTCATAGTATTGCAATATGAAGACAACTCTGATCCTACTATCACAAACCATTCCCAAATTCTTCTCTGCTCCTTTAACTGGCAGAGGCCGAGGGCCATGTGAATGTGGATTCAGTGGAATTTGTCCTTGTGTTGTTTGTATTTTTCATTGCTTTCTGATATTGAGGACGAGCATAGTACATGTTACATTCACGCACACAACGTCTCACCTATGACGCCAGCCCTTAAACACGTTGCGGGACAGATTCTGAGGAGAGTCCTTTGAAATACACATCAGTCACAGCCAATATTAATAGGTAGAAAGTGAAAACATCATTCAAAGAAATAAGTGCGGAGAAGTGAAATCCGGAGGTCAGAGGACGGACGGCCTTCTCCTCTGTAGACGTACAATTATTAAATAGTATATTGTGCAAGTTGTCGAGAAAGTTTGTACGCCTGCTAGTTTATAGGGCTTCTCCGTTGTATTGTCGTGTATAGTTTTCTAATCTCTGATACGTTGTGTTACAATTCTTTACTTTGTTTGTTACATTGTTACATTTAACTCATCCCATAGAATCATATCATCTGCTTAGTAACACAACCACCAAATCTAATGGTAGTAACTATTGATGACGGTAATAATTCCGTATCTTTCACTTGTCCGACGTATATTGTTGTTTGTAACGTTTAGTCAATACGCTTTTTTCTAATCGATTTTTGGATGTTGAAGGAAATCTGAATTTTCCCCGTAATTCCGTCTTTTGTGTTTTCTTGGTAGTTTATTTTACTATCTCTTGTACTTTGCAACTTATTTTGACATTTATTCTAAGTTATATGCTTTGTCACGCCTTTGCATTACAATAAAGTGCGCTTTGTGTCAATTGGCTCAGGGGTGAACTGCGAAGAAAAACATTTGTATAAGGATAACTGATATGGATGAAATAATCGATTTATTGCTTTGTTTTGTTGCGCTTTAACTTGATTGATGATGTTACATATCCCGATGCCTGAGTGCTCGTCTTAATAATACATTTGGGAACTTCAGTCTGATTTCGGGCAAGCGAAGAGTAGACACATGTCTACATTATACCGAAGATGGTGTCTTTTTCCTTTAACCCGACCTTTACTAATAAATTCACCATTAAGTATACTGGAAAGAAAAGTTGTTTTCCCCCAAGGATACAGTAACTTTTATATTTAGATAATGGAATTCTCAGCTGTACTTTTCATTTCCGAGGATGACAAGAAATTGGTTTCTATAGAGAAGAGTAAGGCCGAGTCGTTCGGTAGAGTAAATGTAAAATGGAATTTTATTTTATTTTTTTTTTACTTTTAACTTTGTGCAGTCTTTCTATACGTCTGGTTATTTTAGCCAGCGACAATGATGGATAAGCACTGAGGTCATTTATTGAGTCGTTCTTTGGTTCTGAACTAATCTAAATATATAGTTTGGTGTTTCCTAAATGCATAGCACGCCAGTGGGCTAATGGATACAATGTATATACAAGCGAGAAGTGGTGGAGGGGATAATAGAAATGTAGCGAAATTATTGTTTTTGTTTCGATGCTCAATTTTGGGGACGAGTATTTATAACTACTCCAAACCTACGTGAATATACGTGACATTGGATATCAAACTGAAGAAGGAGCAGCAGCAAGTCGGGAATCAGAGAAAGTTTTATAGGCGTTGCATGTTATAGAATAAATCCTAAATAGTCACTCACATACAATACAACACGGAACATGGGCCGTTGCACAGTCTAATGACTGTAACACAGGACACGGCAGGATCCAACTTTGTTTGAGCCCTTATACATGTTCTCCCCCCCTCAGCGTCTTCATAATCTCACTGACTCACTTTCGGTCGCGGTAATATTGGTCGTAATAAATTGTTCACTTACTAGGGTAAGCGTTTTAGAAGTTAACTCATCATTTGCTACTTTTTTTTTTACTAGGCTAAAATATTACGTTATTACGACTCTGATTTATTGTTCCGAATTGTAAAATTCTCGGGTGCCTGCTCTGCCTTACTTATTATGAGTTTATCTTAAAGGGGTTCTCTGTTTCGGACGATCTGTACTTGTCAAAAGGGTTCCTTGACAATAAGCAGATCGCCAAGTGGAATCAAGCTGTTATCTCTGGGGAAATAAGGCAGTAAGTCATCCGTTTCCTCGTAGAACCACCACAAAGAAAGCGAAGTATTACAATGTGCCCAATTACCTAAATAGATCATCTACGGAAAACACGAGGGGTCCTACAGAGGGACACACTTTATACTCATTGATCAAGTGGGAAAGGTCCCAAAAAGAGGACCCCCCCTCCCCATATTATATAGTGTGCCAGATTCATGGGGCTGTGGCTTCTGGGAAGTACTGGGAACAGAAAGTCCCCCCTGAATCCTCTCTGTCTACTTCGGTGAGGATGCGAAAAATTGCAACCCTGGCAGCCCCATAGAAGTAAATGTAGCGCTGGCCATACGCGAGCACTGGTGCTAAGGAAAGGTTTCATGGGGATTTTACGTTACTTGTCCTCGCGTTCGATTAGAGTCCCAGGGATCTGACGCTTATCCCCAATCCTGTGTTGGCACAACCAGCTTAACTAGGAAAACCTTTGAAGGGTGGGTAGTTATCGTCCAATCCTACTTAGCAAAAAAACATGCAAAGTCATAAATTAAATGCAATATTGTAGAACATAATATATGGCGTTATCCATTGCTATTAATAGTATTAGGGCCGCTAGGAGTCTAACCAGCCTGGCGTTTCCCACAGTTTTATGCCACATCTGTCAGCTCTCTATAGAATGATAATCTATGTTCTGCAGAGGGATTTGCAGGGCAACCACGAGCAAATAAAAATTCGTAAGCTACCTTAAATGTTTTGGATCACTCCTGCTGCTAAAAATGATTTCTGCGGTGACGGAAATGTGTTTAGAGAGTCACAGGTCTCTTTTATGCTGCTCCTGGCTACTTCACCCCGTGCCAATCACTCCATTCAGGGAGACGGTACAGGGTGTTGGCAAGGCTTCTATGGTTCTGATTGACAGTTCTTCTTCAGGCTTGATCTGACTGCACAGCTTGGTGCAAGAAGATTGATATGGGAAGAGTTCAGGTAGCTGGAAAAAAATGCTTACCTTATGAAACCTTCACCACTCCTGGTATTATGTGGCTCTACTTCTTGGTCCCATCCTGACATAGAGGAATGGCCCCCTTGGCCACTCATTGGCTGCAGTGATTGACTTGAGCGTGTGCTGAGATGGGCCCGGGAAGTAGAAATAAGAAGGGACCCAAGTGGCATCACAATGGGTATGGCAAAGGATTGGTAAGGATTTCGTTAGTTAATCTCCCCATTGACACTCATGCTAGAAAACCCCTTTAAGAGAATTTTGAAAGCCACGTAGTGTTTTATAGTACCAATGCGGCTAGTATATCTGTACGGGGCCATTCTCTAGCTTGTATGATCAGTGTTGCAGCCGTCCCGTACCTACTCGACGTGAAGATGAGTAGGTCATTTTAGGTATCCCAACCCTTCCAGGTTTTCTTTGGCCTAGGCAAGATTTTTGCAACAATTATCTTAAATTCTACAGCTTTGTTTTAGTTGTGCGATCCTCTCGCTTGGATCTTAGAATGTTTTTCTTCGCTTCCTCAATGTTGTTACAATTTATTTTTTTTTTACCCAATGATCTGTGTTTCTTCAATACTTGGCCTACAATACTATTTATTTTGTGTGTTATGTAAGTTCTACAGCCCAAAGCCGAATTTGCAAAGCCATAACATGCAGAAAAACTGCAATTTCTTCAGAATGTCGCGGACATTTTGTAAAGCTTGTGATCTAAGATGGCCGAACGCCGACAAACTCCGAGCAGCGACTAACACGTCGTGCAGCGTTCCATGTTTTGGCGTCACCTGTTACAGCTGCCGTTCGATGTACGCTCCGTGCGGAGAGCATCAGAGATGGTTAATAAGATGAAATTGTATCGCTTTCGCCAGCAATTTCTTTACCATTTGTTCCTAGATCCCTTCGCTAAAACAGCTCGAGTTACGTATTAAAGCGACTCTTCATCATCAATTTGTAACACATTGCGTGTCATAGAGTTAATACCAGAGGAGAAAGATTAGGAAAAGAATAAAAAACACTACAACCCAATAAAAACTAACCATGCACAACGAATTGGCAGAAAATCATTACGTTAATAGTTCTGAGTATTAATACATCCGCGCATCCGTTTGACTCCCGTCACCCTATAATTTTTTCCTAGTATTTAGCAGCCATTAGTTTCTAATAGTTGCACTTTCATGTCTCGACTTGATAACCTATTAACATTCAGCCGCCTTCAAGTAAATCTTCCTGGAATGTTTTGGGATGAAGTTCTTCGGAGAACTTCCATTTAGCTCTATATACATCATGGGCGGTTTTTTTTTCCTGGTGATAATTATTACACAAAGCAAATTATACTGTATTTGCATTCATTAAGGTGCAACGTCTTGACGTTTGTTGTTTTAAGATCAAGAAGGCGAAAGACTCTTCTGAGTCAGTAGGAATCTGAATCCGAACAAAAACACCCAGCAGGACGACCAGTCCCATTACAGGGAGACATTTTTCAGCAGATTATATAAACGTGTCTAGGGAACGGTTTTTCCTCAACAAAAGTCTTCTGCGAGTCTGCCAGGGAGAACGACACGTGTCTGTCGCTAAATGCAATTTGACCTAGAAGTGAATAATAATGAATTGACCATGAATGGTCAAGCGTTTGCTGAACGCCCTAATGTGATACGTTACTGGATAAGGTTCGGAATACGGGACGTTTGGAATAACTGTATGACTTATACACACGCGGAACAATGTAAAGTAACAATTCCGTATTATGTAAGAATAACTGTATGACTTATACACACACAGAACAATGTAAAGTTACAATTCCGTATTATGTAAAAGTTCTACTAAGGAAAAATCATTCAATTGAGGAGGGATAGGTGGGAAAGGAGGCAAAAGCTGGTGTGACTCTGTGCTCATTAGGTACATGGTTTATGTTTTTTGATATAAAGAACCGAAATTCCCAAAAGCTAGACAAATACGAAATGAAGTTGCAGTCACGTATCGATATTACTTAATTTCTACAGATTGTTTGGAAAGATCTAATGTCTCAATTGTGTTGTTGTTTCAATTCAAAGAATTCTCAATACTGGAGACTGATATTCCAGATTTTGGTCGGACAGTCTGTGTTAGAACGTTGGTGGTGGTCTGTAATAGTCAATGGATGGGATTGATTGTGGTCACATTAAACATTTTACAAATTAGACTCTGTGTATGAGGGCAGCACGGTGGCTCAGTGGTTAGCAGTGCAGCCTTGCAGTGCTGGAGTCCTGAGTTCGAATCCTTCCAGGAACAACATCTGCAAAGAGTTTGTATGTTCTTCCCATGTTTGTGTAGATTTCCTCTGATTTTACAAAGACATACTGATAGGAAAAAAAAAGTACATTGTGAGCCCTATATGGGGTTCACAATCAAAAAACCACAAAATTATATTTTATATGTCTATTAAATCAAAAAAATTCATTAGTTTGCACTATGTTATATTGCTTTTCCATTCTCCTGCAGTTTGTTCTGGAGTATGGGAGTATATAACCTTGTGCGTGTTTGTATGTCTGTGTGTGCCTGTGTGTGTGTGTATGTATATATATATATATATATATATATATATATATATATATATACACATATACATTTATATATATTAGTGCAAATACAGACAATTATATATATATATATATATATATATATATATATATATGTGTGTGTGTATCTGAATATAATAATATTACATATATTATATAACAATATAAAATAAATATATATAAATATATATATAATGTTAGTGTGTATATATATATATATATTTATTTATTTATTTATTTATATATATTAGTGCAATAGATATCTATATGTACCTGTATATTATAATATTACATATATTATATAATAATCTAAAATAAATATATATAAATATATTTAATGTTAATATATATATATATATATATATATTATATATTAGTGCAATAGACATTTATATGTATCTGTATATTATAATATTACATATATTATATAGTAATGTAAAATAAATATATATAATGTTAGTGTGTGTGTATATATATATATATATATATATATATATATATATATATATATATATATATAATGTAATCTTATATCTAATTTTATAAAACAATACTTACACATACACCAAAAGTGGTGTGACTGGAACGTAAGAAGAAGAAAAAAATTCAGCAATTCTTAATGCACAATACCCAATTTGTGTGTACGACATACTGTATATATGCCTTCATGGTAATTTGATGATTTTCTTGTGCCCACTTATGACACGTGAAAGGCGACATAGACAAATTGGTCCTGCATGTGGACACACCGCAGAAGTTAGCCTTAGGGAGCCTTCACACGGAGTAAACGCGCGTGTATTTTTGCAAAATACACGTGTAAAAATAAGACTCCCATTGACTTCAATGACATTTTACAGGCGTATTTTTACATGTGTAAAAAATAACATTGAAGTCAATGGGAGTCTTATTTTTACACGTGTATTTTGCAAAAATACACGCGCGTTTACTCCGTGTGAAGGTTCCCTTAGACTTAGCAAAACACAGCGAAAGTTCAGCGTTGTCAAAAACGCAGCAGAAATGCATCAGAGAAACCGCAGCCAATTCACTTACCTTTCCATTTCCTCGTTTCGTTCCGTCACAGCGTTTTTTTCCCGCAGTATGCGGATACCATTTCTATGACATTTCATTGATGTGCCGGGGACTGTAAAACGCTCCATTTTTTTCCTTTGCGTGTCCTCGATACGTGACCTCAGCCATATTTTCATGCATCTTGCACAATATAACAGTGTGTGAGGGTTTCATTCTAAATCGTTCTCAGTCTTATTTCTGTTCAGTTTTTTAGAGGTTAACGGCGTGAGTGAAAAGTAGGAGCAAAAATTTAGGAACTTAGTTCTATACGGGCAAAACTTTGGAACAAAATAATTTTTAACAGCTCAGAATGATAGGCGTCCCATAAAGGGAACATAGTCACGTATAGATCTCTGAATATTTAGGAGTAAATTCTGTTACTTTTACCATTAGTCTCTTGCTTTATGTACTGCAGACGTTATTTAACCCCTCAGTGACTCAGCCGTTTTGGCGTCCCGGGCGAGGCTTTTACTTTTATGCATTTTTCATACCTGTCTAGGGAGACCCATAAATTCTTCATTTTTCCATTGATGTAGCCATAGGACAGATTTTGCCAGGGCAAGTTGTATTTTTATGTGGAACCACTTAGACGTGCATGTGATGAAAAGCTTTTATTTTTTTTGGAGTGGGTAGAAAAAAATAATTTTTAGGTTATTTTTGAACTCTAACTTTCTTCTTTGGAGCAAAAGAGACACAATTTATAAAGTTTTTTTAATGGTTTCATACTTTTGTCTAATAAAAACACTTTGTTTTTGTGTCATTTAATTTATCAATTGACAAAGCTGTGTAAGGGCTTATTTTTTTGTGGGAGGAGCTGTAGTTTTCATCTGTATTTTAATGGGGGGCTTTTGGCTTTTTGATTAATTTTTATTCCATTTTTCTAGAGGTGAGATTAACAATTTTTTTTATTTTTTATGTAGATTGTGAGCCCCATATAGGGAACACAATGTCCATTTTTTTTCCTATCAGTATGTCTTTGTAGAATGGGAGGAAATCCATACAAACTCCTTGCAGATGTTGTTCCTGGTGGGATTTGAACCCAGGACTCCAGCGCTGCAAGGCTGCAGTGCTAACCACTGAGCCACCGTGTTGCCCCAACAAAAAATTTTTGTACTTTACTTATTTTTTTATGACATTCATTATGCAGTATACATAACATTTTAATATTAGGGTTGTTTTGGATGCGACAATACTGGTTATATCTAAGTTTGTCTTTCATTCTATTTTTAACATATGTGTTAGGGAAAAGTTTTTTTTAAAAAAATTTAAAATATTTTTAGCATTTTATTAAACTTTTTAATTTTTTTTTTTAATTAGCCCCATTAGATCTGCAAACACTTGTTCACATCTGTATTACAGGGTATTGTACACATCTCTCGTACAGTAACAGCCTCTAGCTGGACCTAATAGACTTCTATATCTAGTCCAGTCCGAGGCCACAGTCAGTCCTCCATCTGCCATGACAAATGCTCAACCATCCACCTCTTTCTGCCCCAGCCCTTCCCCGGAACGTTGCAATAGTGGTTGATTTCGCATGGTGGTATTATTTCTCACTCGCTCTTGATCCCTGAAATCGGCGCTATCTACAACAGGCATAGATATCAGTGTCGAGGCGCACGGCCCGGTGATGGTGCACCTGATTTATGAAGAAGCATGTTCCTTCTCATAAATGAGGTGCAGAGAATATGAAGACAACTATTCCAGTCTTCATACGTCTCCCCCATTGTCGCTGAATAATTTACATCCACCAGAGGATTACATTTTTCAGCCTAATATGATCTAGAACCCTGTAATGACTTCCAAACCACTTTGACCCATTGGCGTATAGACCTCATAGGACCTCTGACCTCATTCTGTGCTGTCTGGTACTAAAATGTTAGCAGCCGATACTTCAAGTCCTTGCAAGTTGCAAAGTGGAGCCTTCACGAACTGGGCTTCCTTTATGGCAAATCCTGTAAATTCTTTATTGGATTGAGATCTGAGGAATTTGTTTTGTCAGTGTTATGTTCCTGAAGGCATTGCTGAACAATTTTAGCAATATAGCAAAGTGCATTCTCCTAGTTAAAGAGGCCACAGCTATTATGGTTGCCATGAGAGGGTGTCCTTGGTCTTCAGCAATGTTTACATATTAGCTACTAACACATAAATACCAGGACCTAAGATTTGCCTAGCATGGGGTCTGAAACTCAGCCGGGCAAATAAACCGCATATAGAAAATATTGTAACTTGATGGGACCCATTTCTTCCCATGGCCTAATACAGTTTAATGTCCCCCAACAATTATAATGGTTAAAGTCTAATGATAAGGTTTAGTTATCAAAGGATAAAGGGGTATTCCCACGTCGCATACTCACCAGTCTTCACTGCTGTAAATTCTTCTTTCTTCCTGCTTTGTTGCGTCATTGGTGGGCGGGGTTACATATGCAAAGCCAGCGGCGAGAAGACGCTGGCCCTGCGTGTGCTCTCCCGATGCAGCTAGGCATCGGACGTACAGCGTTCACAATGCAATACAGACCCGGCATCCACTGTAATAGAGAGGCGGATGCCGGGGAGGGTTAGCACAGGTGCCTACGACATTGCTACGCTCTTGCCCTGCATGGAGGTTACTGCAGCTAAGCTGACTTCACCTTTTAGGATGTAGACTTATGGCCTACAAAGTTGTAAAGGTTTAGAACCAGGTCAGAGACTCTTCTCCCTAGTTTTGCCGATCCAGATGGGCCAACAGAATTAGGGAGAAGACCATGGGCCGTGTGCTTGAGACCGCTGACCTAGAGCACCATAGAGCGCTCACTCCATTGGCATGCTTTCTTCATATAGTAACCTTTGGTGCCATCTGTTGGTAACTTCTCCCTTTGTAGTCCCTTGGCATCAGGATGGGCAAACTGACTGGCCGTCAGTTATACAGCTCCATTCACAGCTAGTTGCAATGCACTGTGTTCATACAGGATTTATTTTTTCATTTTTATTTTAGTAATGGGTGCTCCAATAATTCCTCTGTGGGATCTTACTAGACCAGTGATGCTTTGTTCCCCATGTGTATCTAGGAGCCTTATGTACCGACTCTCCCATCACTGGGTCAATGATTTTCCTACTTTGGTACAGTTTTGGTAAGAACTAAAGATGAGCGAACACTATTCAAAACAGCCGTTTCGAATAGCATGCTGCCATAGAAATGAATGGATGTAGCTGGCACACGGGGGGTTAAGCGACCGGCCGCCAGCAAAGTCTGCGTGCTGGCCGCTTCCATTCATTTCTATGGGAGCGTGCTATTCGGAACAGCTGTTCCGAATAGTGTTCGCTCATCTCTAGTAAGAACTATTTACTATGTACTGGTAACTCTACACAAGAGATGCCATTCTGGAGATACTTTGAGGCATCTAACACTCACAATTTGAGGCCACCTCAGATTCCGGACCAAAATACCAGTAGCCACGACTGGATGCTGGTACAGTGCAGCGGCATCTAGTCGCGGCACTCCGCTCCGGATTAGGTCCAAATGAATGGGCCTAGTCGGGAGGGAGTGTCTTCAGGCGAACGTCCGCGGCTGAACCAATGAAGAAAGGGCATGACTGGCACCCATTGATTTCATCGGGAGATGGTTTTTTGGTCAGGCTTTTGATGCGGACCAAAAAATCCTGTCTGAACTCAGCCTTACGCTTGCCCATTGTGTCCACTTCCAACATGTCAACTTCACAAACCAATTGCCCACTTGCTGACTATCATCTCCCACCCCATGACAGATGGCGCACTAGTACTTTTCGCTTTATTGTGTATATTAATGCACAGAAATAGCAGCTCGTAATACTTCAGCTACCTTCCATGTATTCAGATAATAAAACAGATTGCATTGGGTTATTGTGTGGATGCCATTGGCACGGCACTGCTATACAGAAGGGTTATGGCTAGAGGAGAAGGCATTGTTTTGGGTTCTGCGCGCTTAATAACCTCTTTTAATGGTTGTTTGCGCTGTTTGATAATAGATAAGCGTAGGGTCGCCAATAGTGAATGCATTTATAGATGTGCCAAAACCAGACAAACGTTTCAGGTCTCGCCTGTGATCTATTTACATGACATGACTCCATGGATGAAAGGGTCAGACAGCTCCGAGCTGGATGATCTGGACCCCGAACTGCCATATAATTTCTATCAGAAAGTACACGTCCGATTTATTTATTATTTTCCGTATTGCTTATGATTATAGCCTTGGCATTGGTAACACGGATTTCACAAGTGCGCATATTTACTTGGCGACATAATGATTCTGTTGTTTGTGATGGAAACTTTTAGCAGAATTTCTTAAACTCCTGAAATTTCGCCTATAACCACTAAAAGCCCACAGGAAATAGAAACATGGCACTTGCATTTTTGCTACTCACAAGTCTTCTCTCCACTAAGTCGTTCCCGGTCCTAAGCTCAATCCTT
The DNA here is from genome assembly GCF_031893055.1 of Leptodactylus fuscus. Classification (NCBI taxonomy): domain Eukaryota; kingdom Metazoa; phylum Chordata; class Amphibia; order Anura; family Leptodactylidae; genus Leptodactylus; species Leptodactylus fuscus. The sequence continues at coordinate 17,197,111 of NC_134275.1, read as the reverse complement.
TTTACAGTATAGTTGAACAGCTACAGTAATCTTGCTATTTCTCCACAATGACAATAGCTGTGTTCTTTAGTTATGTAACTGCATTAAAAAGCTAAAAATAATGTAATGTTGTGGGGGCTTTCGTGTTTTTTTAGCAAAAGGGATCTGTAGAATAAAACCGTCACCTAAGGCATAACCCTGGGATTGAATATGTGACTTGACTAAGCTCCAGTATTCGACCACACTCACTCTCCGAATTTTAGAGAAGTTGGACAATGACTTGCTGTATAAGGGTTTGTTTGACCGGGGCCTTACACAAGTCAGATAGTCAGAGGTGATTATTTTTTCTATGACTAAGACTTAATTCACACGCCCATATAAATGGACCGTGCGAGAAGCCAACAAGGGAAAGCATAGAAGCCTTTCCCTAAGGAAGCATCTCCAAAGTTTAAGTTACTCTCCCTTGAACTGGAAACATTGTTTCAATTAGTAACATAATCACATAAATCACTTACTTCGGCTCCTACATGATACTCTCAGTAACTGAGATGTTTATTGCAGTGACCCTCACAATGACCAGGTATAATGCACCCAGAGAGCGCCGGCCACTTTGTATTATCTAACAGTGTCAAAGTGAACTTTTGTCAGAACCCAAAATATCAACGTAGGCCTGCAGATAGATAGGATAGGGTCACCTGAATCAAACAGTGTTTTCCCCAACAATATGAAAATGAGCTCCATGGAACAATAAGGATGTTGCTACTTATCTCTTTGGAGCAACAACAATGCTCTCATTGCTCCAAAGAGATCATTTGCATATTGGCAAGATATGCAGCATCTACAATATCTCAGCAATGGACACATCAATTAATAGGCCCTAACCTATATATATATCTGTGCACCAAGGACCGTAAAGAAGGACCGCGCTTCACCCGTCAGAGTTAGCTTTACTTCATATTTATTAAGATTCACACACAACGCGTTTCGAGTCGTAAGACTCTTTTTCAAGCATTCAGCCGACAGGAAGAAGTTGTTTTGCACTTGAAAAAGAGTCTTACGACTCGAAACGCGTTGTGTGTGAACCTTAATATGAAGTAAAGCTAACTCTGACGGGTGAAGCGCGGTCCTTCTTTACGGTCCTTGGTACACATCCTCACACCATTGGTGATTAGGCACTGCAGCTTGGAATCCGCCCAGGGAGGAACCCCCTAGCAAACGGTTCTAAAATTCTAACCGTAGTTGTGATCCCTCACAACCCATCCAGGTGAGAGCAGTCTACACATTGGGATTGTCCCTCACTATATTAACCTACTACACTATATACAGCGCGGTGCTGTCTACCTCTATATCTGTGGGATTGGGTTGATATGCTGAGGACTGTTCATAGGCTTCCTATAAAGGGAGTAAAGGGAGTCTATTATTGGGATTTTTTTATTTTAACGAAACCTATCTTCATGTAGCTTTTAGAAAGGCTATTATAGGCATACCTTTTGTTTCAATTATGTTGCCAGTGTTTTCATGATATAGCCAGCTTCTTCTTATGCAAATTAGTGTTCACCGAGCACAAGGGGAGTTCCTGCTGTGCTCTAAGCACACCCGCGTCATCGGCTGGACCTGCATACCTGTCCCCTTCTTGATTGCATAAAACGCTCACGGTCAGACTCGGCATGACAGGTTTCCATCTTCTGCATGCAGAAGACAGAAACTGAAAGCGGAGACCCCAACGCTGGTGTGAACCCAGCCTCACATGTGATAATCATTACTGCAATTGATAAAGGAGAAAGATACATACTTCTTTAATAAGTTCCTTCTGCTCACCTGCACTATTCATTTATGAGAAGTTGCTTTATAATCGGAGATGCCCTTTATATTTCCATTGATACGACACCGTGCTAGACAGATGATTTCAGTCATGGCAATGACAACTTTTCATGGCTCTGGCTATATACTTAGTGCTTTCAGTTTCTTCCAAAAACCTGAGCTGTAGACTTGGCAGTGCATAAACATGACTCCACATCATTTCCTTTTGTCAGCAGCATAAATATCAGTGGGATTTTTGAAATCTTTAAAAAACATTACAGAATGACTTGCCACATACAGTAAGGTGCAGAAAGGGCGGATACGAACTTTAAAGGAATAGTCATGCAAAGAACAGGTTACGTTTGGCGACCCCATATAATATTATAGCATGCACGCAACTGTGACTTCATTCACATGCATCCCAGTAATGGAAGGGGCACCAACAGCCGTGTATTTATCATTGGAAATGTTCCTTGTGGAGATAAACCTTTAAAGACAGCAGTTTACAGAGTAAATTGGTTCATCTCATGTGCAAACCAAGCATGAGCAAGTCTATGTACGCTCTGCTACCTACGCAGATGATGTTCTTTATCAGCACCAATATCAAGACTGTAGAACAGTACTGCACAGCCTATCTGCTATTGATGGCGAACCTATGGCATACGTGCAAGAGGTGGCACTCGGAGCCCTTTTTGTGGGCACCCATCTTGTGGAACAGAATTTACTGTGTCTGGGCCACTGTGGAGAAGATTGTACTGTGTGGAGCCCACTGTGGAGAAGATTGTACTGTGTGGAGCCCACTGTGGAGAAGATTGTACTGTGTGGAGCCCACTGTGGAGAAGATTGTACTGTGTGGAGCCCACTGTGGAGAAGATTGTACTGTGTGGAGCCCACTGTGGAGAAGATTGTACTGTGTGGAGCCCACTGTGGAGAAGATTGTACTGTGTGGAGCCCACTGTGGAGAAGATTGTACTGTGTAGAGCCCACTGTGGAGAAGATTGTACTGTGTAGAGCCCACTGTGGAGAAGATTGTACTGTGTGGAGCAGATTGTACTGTGTAGGGGCCCTTCACTATTTTTATCACACAGTATCTGCTTTATAGCAGACAAGTGATATTATTGCAGAACGTCCATAATCATCCACAATTGTGGATCTGCACAATGTTAAGGTTAAATTGCCATTTTGGCACTTTGTGATAAATCAGTGGGGTTTGGGTTGCAGTTTTGGCAGTCTCTAAAAGGTTCACCATCACTGCCCTTGGGTGTCACAATCCACAGTTTAGGAACTACTGCTCTAGAGGATAAGTTCTGTATCCTGTTGAATTTCTGCCACAAAATGTTTGGTATAAGGTGTGAGCACAAGAGGTTCCTACTCAGTACTGGAATTTATGGCAAGTTTTTAATAATTTGCTATGCTGTGTTTTAAAGAGATCCTATAATTAAAACTCAATTTTTTGTCCCTAACACGTAGGAATAGCCTTAAGAAAGGCTATTCTTCTTCTACCTTTAGATGTCTTCTCCACGCTGCCGTTCCATAGAAATCCACATTTTCGTCGGTATGCAAATGAGTTCTCTCACAGCACTGGGGGCGGTCCTCAGCGCTCAAACAGCACTGGGGGCATCCACAATGCTGCGAGAGAACTCTTCAGCGCCACCTCCATCTTCTTCAGGAACAAGCTCTCTGCGCTTCTTCTTCCGGCGCTGGTGGTCAAACTTCTAGGCCAAGGGCAAAGCCAACTGCGCATGCCCTCCGGCCACAAGAAAATGGCCACTTACACAGTATTGTAAGTGGCCATTTTCTTTTGAGCAGTTGGCTTCCCAAGACCTAGAAGTTTGAAGCCAGCGCCGGAAGAAGACGCGAAGAGAGCCCGTTCCTGAAGAATATGGAGGCGGCACTGCGTTCTCTCGCAGCATAGGGGACGCCCCCAGTACTGTTTCAGTGCTGAGGACCGCCCCCAGTGCTGTGGGAGAACTTATTTGCATACCGATGAAAACTGGGATTTATACTGAACAGCGGCGCGGAGAAGACATCTAAAGGTAGGAGAAGAATAGCCTTTCTTAAGGCTATTCCTATGTGTTAGGGACAAAAAATTGAGTTTTAATGATAGGATCCCTTTAAGGTAGTTTTTTTTTTTAATGAATAATCTATAAACAGAACATGATTCCTTTGATTCTTTTGTGCATAGCAATTGTACATATGTGAACATTATGTAGTGTATGCCTTTTCTGTACTGTTGCTTGTGCAAAACGTGTTTTGTGTCCCACGTACTTTTCCATTTCCCTGTCTTTATTTTTACTATGGGTGGCGTAGGTAATCGGGGAACATTTATTATTCACGTGTTCCCTGCTACCTGACAGCTATGCTCACCTCCCATTAGGTCGCCGTTACCTGTGATCTGTACACACAGGCCAGCAGAGTAGACGCCGATTCCCTGCATGTCACCAAGCCACCTCCGCACGGGGAACTTCTCGGACATTGCTGACGCAACAAGGATCTGCCCCAAAGCGGAAGCAGAGCTTTTACATTAAGGAACACAGCAGCTGTCAGTAGGAATGCAGTGATTTGATTTTTTTTTTACGATAGGGAACGGAACATTGTAGGATTGTTCTGCCAATGGGAAAGCCCCATTCTGCTTGAGGCTCTGCGTGCAGGAGCAAGAAGTACCATCCTACTAGTCATGTAAATGAATGGGCCGCAGACATGTGCTACTTCCTTTTCTGGGTGGTTGTGACGGGGTTAGGTGTAAATTTAGAAATCTTCTGAATCTCCTTTTTGCACGAAAGAACAGATTTCATCTATCACTGAACGTATGTGGCGTCGTGTATGGAAGTATTAGAGCGTCGTATGGTCATTAGCACAGATTGTGCAACGTACAAGCTGAATTATGCATGGATTCCTTGGAAATGCTTGCACCTCCCGATCCGGCTTTACTTAGTACAGTGATATTGCATGTAGTAGCATAGCTGGAAGATGTACGTGTGAAGTTGAACTGAAGATATGGTAATATTTCCAGCGCGTTAAAGGGGTTGGACCACTCCCTGCATTACACAGCTATATTTAGCAATGTTGGCACACACGTTGGCTTCCAAGTAAAACAGGGCAGCACATGACAAAGTGAACCAATCATGGAATGGGTTTTCCTTCTCATATTCTATCACGTGTTGGTATTTCTCCGTTGTTTTTTTTTTTTTTATCTATGTAAAGCTTCTCGAGCCAGTACTCAGCGTATTATATAACACCGCTATAACACAGCAGTGGATGTGACTCCCGATCGAATAGAAATATTACAATGGTTATATCTGGACATACAAAGACACAAGTCTATTGTACGAATCGATGAATCATTTATTGTTCTGTAATGTCTCATCTTGTCTCTTCATGAAGCCAAAGAATAGGTTGGCACACTATAAGTGAAAAGCGTGTTATGATTTTACCGTAATTATATCGTCGTTTTATGCCGTTTTGTCTTGAGTCATTCCAGATTACATTAAATAAGACTTCGTTATGCAACTCAAGCAGAAATTTCTATTATCACAGGAATTTTCAGACTCAGCAAACGTGGCTTTTCCATAAATGTCAAATAGTTCTTTTCAATCAAATCTAGATAGTCATTCATCGGAATAAAAAACAGTTTGTGCCATGACTTAATATGAATAAATCCTATTCACTTGCGCTGGGGGTCTGACTGCCAGGTCTCCTAGAAAGAAGCAGAACAAGAGGCCGCAAGACCCCCATGGTTTCTCTTTGGGAATGGCGCGCCAATGGGACCGCCACTCCTTTCACTGTTATGGGGCTGCCAGGACTGCGGTCTCTAACCACATTGACAGCCACATAGCCTGGCACCGGTGATTCATTCACAAAGAGGAGGCATCGGGTACTTTTATTCCTCTGTTCTGCAAATTGCTGGAGACCCCACGCCACGCCATCTAACACTTATCCCCATCCTGTAGATAGGAATTAGAGACTTTGGGTTCCCTGTAGAGATGAGCGAACAGTAAAATGTTCGAGGTTCGATATTCGTTTCGAGTAGCCCCTCAATATTCGACTACTCGAATCGAATACCGAATCCTATTATAGTCTATGGGGGGAAAGTGCTCGTTTCAGGGGTAGGCAACATTCGATCAAATTATACTTACCAAGTCCACGAGTGAGGGTCGGGCTGCATCCTCCGAGAAGTCTTCTCCGTGCAGCATCCCCGCGGCATCTTCCGGCTCTGAATTCACTCTGCCAGGCATCGGGCCTGGGCAGAGCCGACTGCGCATGCCTGCACTACAAGCGGACATGCGCAGTCAGCTCTGCCCAGGCCCGATGCCTGGCAGAGTGAATGAAGAGCCAGAAGACGCCGCGGGGACGCTGCACGGAGAAGACTTCTAAAGATAGGAGAAGAACCAGCGTTGATTGGCCGACTGTATAGCATTCGGCCAATCAATGCTGGTTCTGCATCAAACTTTTCCATTCGAATAGCGAGTGGTACTCGATTGAGTACAAGTATTTCGAATACCGTAGTATTCGATCGAATACCTACTCAATCGAGTACTACTCGCTCATCTCTAGTTCCCTGTTCTGATCACTGGGAGACCTGGCGGTGGAACGCCCAATGTTATAACACTTATCCCCTATCCTGTAGTTTGGGGGATTAGTGTACTTAAAAGAACCACCCCTTTAACTCCACACAGGTCATGCCTGCTATAAGGCATAGATTTGCACAATAATTTAGGCCAATTTCTAGCCTTAGTTATGGTAAATCTTTCAGTCGCTGGAGGTCCCACCAAACCACTAAACTCCATCCATTTATATTGCCACCTTTGAAAATGGAAAGACAATCGTAAATTCTTTTACAAATATGACAAATCTGCCCCGGTGAAACTGGACAGGCGATTGAAACCCAGGAGTCATCTTTAAAACCCATTCACTTGAATGGGTTTGTAAAGGTGACTGCTGGTTTCCCCAACGGACATCGCCTTTACAAACCCATTCAAGTGAGTGGGTTTTAAAAGTGACTGCCTCCTGTCCAGTTTCGCTGAGGCTGAGGATGGAAACCCGGTAGAATGCACACACTGGACATTGGGAGCAAGTGTGAATGACCCCTTATCAGGAATTACAGAGCATATAAAAGCAAAATTGAGAAGAAGTTCATAATTTTGTTAAAGGTCATTTTGGTGGTCACTGACCCAGCACCTGGACTGCTCCTGGAGGGTTTTTCCAACAAGCCGTTGGTGTCAGTAAGGGTAAGTTCACACAGGGTTTTTTGGTCCAGGTTTCGCCTCAGGTTCCGGACTGAAAAACTGGTAGCCGTGACTGAATGGCGGTGCACTGCATCGGCATCCAGTCGCGCACTCCGCTCCGGATTAGGCCCAATGAATGGGCCTAGACAGGAGGAGGGAGTGTCTTCAGGCCGAATCGCGAGGAGAAACGGCCTGAAGAATGGGCTTTCGCTTCTTTTTTCCAGGAGCCGGAAGAAACGTCTTCCGGGAAAAAAAACTGACCGGCTCCCATTGATTTCAATGGAAGCCTTCTTTTTGGTCAGGATTTTGAGACGCATACGGCCTCAAAATCCTGACGAAAAACCCAGTGTGAACTTACCCTAAGGCTGCATTCACACTGAGTAACGCTGGCGGTTTTTGTGCTTATTTTTGCACATAGCGCCGCGTATACGCCGCGTTTGCGCCGTTCAATGCGACCGTAAAATAGCGCTGCGCAAACGCGGCGTATATGCGGCGTTAACGCGGTGCTATGTGCAAAAATAAGCACAAAAAACGCCAGCGTTACTCAGTGTGAATGCAGCCTAAGGGTGCATGCACACTACGTAACGCCGGGCGTGTATGAGAGCCGTACACGCCGGCATTACGGCAGACTGCCGAACACTTCCCATTCACTTCAATGGGAGCGCTCATAACAGCGGCGTTTACGAGCGCTCCCATTGAAGTGAATGGGAAGTGCTCGGCAGCCCTGCTGTAACGCCGGCGTGTACGGCTCTCATACACGCCCGGCGTTACGTAGTGTGCATGCACCCTAAGAGTTTTTTGGTGAAGATTTTGGAGAGGAAAAAATCCGCTTCAGGAATTAGGAAATGGTTTTTTGAAGCATGTTTTTTGAGGCGTTTTTAGTTTGTTTGTTTTTTTTCCTCCATCACAGTGTATTGACCTTGAAAAAACCTCTAGCGGCTTTTGCAAAAAACGCGTCAAAAACCGTGACACGGTTTTCCTGCCTCCCATTGACTCCCGTTGTTTTTTTTAGGCGGAATCCATCTGAAGAAAGCTCAGCTCGCTTCTTTTTTCTGCTAGCAGAAAAAAAAAAAGCTAGTGGATCCTATAGAAGCCAATTGGGAGGCGTTTATTGGAGGCGGATTCAAAAAACCCTGTGTGAACGCAGCCTAAGCCATTCTTAATATACACTATGTTCACATCACGTTTTTACCATCTGCTTTATGGAATTGTTTTGAAGGATATATTGCGAAAGGATGTCAATGAATGGGCATCCGTTTTACAGTGTTTAAAAAAAAAAAAGTAACCATTGATGTCCATGTTTCTTGCTGGACACAAAAACCTGGTGTCTGAGAAAAAACAGATGTCGGCAGATATATTTGTTCTTGAAGTCTATGTAGAATGGATGGTCATCCATTGGCATCTGTTTGCATCCATGTACAGTCCTATGAAAAAGTTTGGGCACCCCTATTAATCTTAATCATTTTTAGTTCTAAATATTTTGGTGTTTATAACAGCCATTTCAGTTTGATATATCTAATAACTGATGGACACAGTAATATTTCAGGATTGAAATGAGGTTTATTGTACTAACAGAAAATGTGCAATATGCATTAAACCAAAATTTGACCGGTGCAAAAGTATGGGCACCTCAACAGAAAAGTGACATTAATATTTAGTAGATCCTCCTTTTGCAAAGATAACAGCCTCTAGTCGCTTCCTGTAGCTTTCAATCAGTTCCTGGATCCTGGATAAAGGTATTTTGGACAAACAATTCAAGTTCAGTTAAGTTAGATGGTCGCCGAGCATGGACAGCCCGCTTCAAATCATCCCACAGATGTTCAATGATATTCAGGTCTGGGGACTGGGATGGCCATTCCAGAACATTGTAATTGTTCCTCTGCATGAATGCCTGAGGATTTGGAGCGGTGTTTTGGATCATTGTCTTGCTGAAATATCCATCCCCGGCGTAACTTCAACTTCGTCACTGATTCTTGAACATTATTCTCAAGAATCTGCTGATACTGAGTGGAATCCATGCGACTCTCAACTTTAACAAGATTCCCGATGCCGGCATTGGCCACACAGCCCCAAAGCATGATGGAACCTCCACCAAATTTTACAGTGGGTAGCATGTGTTTTTCTTGGAATGCTGTTTCTTTTTGGACGCCATGCATAACGCCTTTTTTTATAACCAAACAACTCAATTTTTGTTTCCAAAATGAAGCTGCCTTGTCCAAATGTGCTTTTTCATACCTCAGGCAACTCTATTTGTGGCGTACGTGCAGAAACGGCTTCTTTCTCATCACTCTCCCATACAGCTTCTATTTGTGCAAAGTGCGCTGTATAGTTGACCGATGCACAGTGACACCATCTGCAGCAAGATGATGCTGCAGCTCTTTGGAGGTGGTCTGTGGATTGTCCTTGACTGTTCTCACCATTCTTCTTCTCTGCCTTTCTGATATTTTTCTTGGCCTGCCACTTCTGGGCTTAACAAGAACTGTCCCTGTGCTCTTCCATTTCCTTACTATGTTCCTCACAGTGGAAACTGACAGGTTAAATCTCTGAGACAACGTTTTGTATCCTTCCCCTGAACAACTATGTTGAACAATCTTTGTTTTCAGATCATTTGAGAGCGGGCTGCCCATGTTCGGCGACCATCAAACTTAACTGAACTTGAATTGTTTTGTAGAAAGAAATGGTCCAAAATCCCTTCATCCAGGATCCAGGAACTGATTAAAAGCTACAGGAAGTGACTAGAGGCTGTTATCTTTGCAAAAGGAGGATGTACTAAATATTAATGTCACTTTTCTGTTGAGGTGCCCATATTTTTGCACCGGTCAAATTTTGGTTTAATGCATATTGCGCATTTTCTGTTAGTACAATAAACCTCATTTCAATCCTGAAATATTACTGTGTCCATCAGTTATTAGATATATCAAACTGAAATGGCTGCTGCAAACACCAAAATATTTAGAACTAAAAATGATTAAGATTAATAGGGGTGCCCAAACTTTTTCATAGGACTGTATATGATAGAAATAGTGATGTAATCCCAGGGTGACTTGATAGTTACTGGAGAGTTGCCCAGATCTCTTATTAGGATGAGTCTTATCTCTATGCAGTATTTTATGGTCTCCCCTAATCTGTGACCCTCAGATTTCAGCGTTGACCCCCCAAACTAACCACCCACAGCCTGTAAGTGCCCGCTTCTCTACAGTGCTAGTTACCAGTTAATGTTTCAGTGATGAATTATTAGGGATGAGCTAATCCTCATCATCGCTTTATGGCTAGTTTCCGGCAGATACAGATGTTCTGCAGATAAATGACAGCTGATTGTCATGGTGAGAGAAAGGAAAAATGAGAAATTACATAGAGTGGAAATATTTAAAACAAAGTGAAAAAGTTTATGTAAAGCCCCAGATAGTGAAATGCAGAACCCCCCACTGTGGATTAGCCAGAATCCCCTCCATTTTGGAGATACTGTAAAAAACAACAGCGTCATTACCAAAGTGCTGTATTTTTGCAACGTAAGGCCCCAGCCTAAAGCGGTTCTCCATCCCCCCAAGCGGTTTTCATACTGATGACCTAAACACAAGATAGGTCCTCAGTATCTCATTAGTGGGGGTTTGGCAACTAGTCCCTGCTCCGATCAGCTGATTAAGGCTCCGTTCCCACGGAGTAACGCGCCGTGCATTCACACACGTATACACGTGTCAGAGTGAGCGCTCAAAACAGATCCCGTTCACTTCAATGGGTGCCGGCTTACGAGCGCTACACATTGAAATCAATGGGTTAAAAAGCCTCCCATTGATTTCAATGAGCCGGCACCCATTGAAGTGAATGGGATCTGTTTTGAGCGCTCACTCTGACACGTGTATACGTGCCTGAATGCGCGGCGCGTTACTCCGTGGGAGCCTTAGATGTTGAAAACTACAATAAAGGCCAGAGCGAAGCTGCGATATCACAGCTCATAGATGTGGATCAAACAGTGGAGTTCTGAATACAGTTGAATAAGTGTGATTGGCTGTTTTTGGAAGTCTTAGGCTGAGGCCCCACGTTGCAGAAACGCAGCTTTTTTTGTTGCAGATTTTGCTGCAGTTTTTTGAGCGAAAGCCAGAGGTGGATTGAGCAGAAGGGAGATGTATAAGAACTTTCTGTATATTTGGCTCAAAAAAACCGCAGCAAAATCTGCAACAAAAAAAGCTGCGTTTCCACAACGTGGGGCCTTAGCCTAAGGCTAGGAAAGCTGGATTTTTTCTGCAGATTTTGCTGTGGTTTGAACTAAAGCCAGAAGTGGATTGAGCAGATGGGAGAAGTCTAAGAACTTCCTAAATATTTCCTATTTCTTCTGCAGCTACTACTAGGTTTGGCTTACAAAAAGACAGCAAAATCTGCAACTAAAAAGAAGCTTTTCCCTAAAGAAAATGGGGAGAGTTACAAGTGCATGACCAGGAATAAGCCAACAAAAAGTGTATAGATTCATGTTCTGAAAATGATTTGATATCTCACTGTTTCTTTGTTGTGTTCCCTGTAATGTATTCAGTATGTAGAGCCATGCTTTATGTGTCCAACAACCGACTATGGCTACCTGTCTCTAAACTTTGGCGCTACTCTTCTGAACATCACTTTTGCTATTGTTATACTTTACTTCATTCTTGCTAATGATTTTATTACAATTCTAATCGCTTCTAATGTTAATAAAATGTCAAATACATTGCGTTTTAGATTCATCCATTACGAACTGTAGAAAAGAAGCAAATATGTTTGGTTTGTTTTTTTAATATTTTTTTTCTCCCTTATTTTCTAAAGTCTTAGGGGGTGGCCATATTGGTGGAACTCACTTCCTCCTTGTATTGTCTGTATAAACAAAAGGAAGTCAGACAACCTTATTATGGTAGAGATCTACTGCGGTACCTTGAGAACTTTCTGGACCTATGTAGCACCCAGGACCCTGGGGGATGATGTATAAGATATTGGGGTGTCACTAGACAAAGGAGCAAATTTACTTAAGAAAATGCTCATAAAATGATAGTGGCAGAATAGTTGTATTTTGTTGAAAATGTCCACCTGTTGTAGGATAGTTGTATTGCCTACAATGCTGGCGACGATATTCTGGTGCAATTTGTGCAAAAAATTGGAATCCATGCCTTGCACCACATTTATTAATGTAGGTGCTTTTTGCATCTTTGTCAAAAGATTAAAAAAATACAATAATGAAATTCATTGAATCCTGGGTGACATTCTGTGCAATTGTGGGCATTCTCTTTACTTACCGTATATACTCGAGTATAAGCCAAATTTTTCAGCACAATTTTTATTTATTTTTATTTTATACTCAAGTCAAGAAAAAAAAAAAAAAAAAAATATATATATATATATATATATATATATATATATTTTTTTTTTTTTTTTTTTGGGGGGGGGGGGGGGGGTCTATGACAGCCGCAATAGTAATGTATAGAAACTCCCATAAAATAGTGAAAAAAAAAAGAAACTTTAAAAAAAATATAATAAAAAAATAAAGTAAATAAAAGTTGTAAATCCCTCCTTTCCCTAGAATACATAGAAAAGTAGCACATTACTGTGGAACAAATACACATTAGGTATCCCTGTGTCTGACAGTGCCCGGTCTACTGAATATAGGGGATCTGCAATGCTCCTGTTCCGTCGGGAAGGGGTTAATAGGAGTACTGCAGATCCCCTATATTCAGCCAGGCTGAATTCAAAGTGGGGGGAAAAAACAGTCCTCAAGCTCAGGGAAGGGGCAGACAGACAACCAAAACACCCCCTTCCCTTCCCCAGCACCTACTGCACCCAAAAACTCCGACCATTTTAATTTTTGAAATTTTCCAGCAGCTGCTGCATTTCCCCCCCTCGGCTTATACTCGAGTCAATAAGTTTTCCCAGTTTTTTGTGGTAAAATTAGGGGCGTTGGCTTATAATCGGGTCGGCTTATACTCGAGTATATAGGGTAGTTTCTCAATTGAATCCAGACTCTCATTAGTGCTTCTTATAGACATGCAGATTTTGCTGTCCAGAGATCATATTGTGAGTTCCTTAGTTTTCCATTATCCTCCTCACCTCTCACAAAACTGCCCAGATGCCCTAAAAGTGTAAACCCAGGGGGCCACATGGTGGCTCAGTGGTTAGCACTGCAGCCTTGCAGTGATGGAGTCCTGGTGTTCAAATCCCGCCAAGGGCAAAAAAAAAACCATCTGCAAGGAGTTTGTATGTTCTCCCCATGTTTGCATGATTTCCATCCCATATTCCAAAGACATACTGATAGGGAAAAAATGTACATTGTGAGGGGCTCACAATCTACATTTAAAAAAAAAAAAAAAAAAGTGTAAACCCACCATTAGCCCTAATACTGGTCCAACTGAGCTGCCCAGTGACCCAAATGTAGTGAAAATGTTGACTTATCGATGGTCACCCAAAAAATAATATTGTTGCAAGGCCTAGAAGCCTGTCCTCAACAGTAAGGGCCACATAGTTTTATCTAAAATAATTGTGCCCAACAGAGTGCCACCAACAGTAATAGTGCCAAAAAGAGCTGCTAGTATTAATAGTGTTACTAGTACTCATATTGTGACTTCAGAATTATTGTGCAAAAACAAAGATATCCATAGTGGTGCCAACAGTATTGGGAACCCACGTTACCAAAGTGCCCCAAAGTGAATAATGTCTAAACCAGTATAACAAAAAACACCAATTTAACTATTCCCATGTTGCTCACAGTAGTGGATTCTACGGACCATTTCCAATCTGTAGAACTAATGGTCTGAAAAACTGCAAGTTACTGTCCTCAGGACTATCTACATTGGAGACCTGCCCTATTATCGGCCACAGGCCTAAAGTGGTGTGGGGTCAATGAGGATGAACTCTGGGCAAGAAGCCAAAAGATGCTTGGCTAACATCTACTCAGGACCCACCCAATTTGACATCTTTCCAAACCCTGTTCTGTTTTTGTTTTTATTTTTTTTTACCATTTTATTGAGTTGGTTCTGCTTTCTTTCACACTTTGACCACAGAATTAATCCTTAAATATTACTGATTCGTTTAAGGCTTTGGCAAACCTAATTTTTACCCTGGTATTTTTACTTCTTTAAAAAAGGACACCTTAAAAATACTAGTATTGAATGTGTTTTTGTTTTTTCTTGTTTTGTGAGCTATTTCATTGAATTATTTATTTTTTTGCGCACATCTGGTTTTTCAAGATTTTTTTTTTTCTGGCCTTTTTCTTTCCCATCAATAAGTTTAGAGAAAAATGTTTGGCAAGAAATCTACAACCCAGAAAAAAAAAAAAAAAACGATACGAAACTTGGGAAAAAAAAAAAACATATAGAAAAACAATGTCAGATTATTCCTAAATTACTATTGGCTATCCTATAACATCTGGACGCAGTTTTTCCAAATAAAAAACACCACTACAAATGCCCAACAAAAGCAAAATGCACAAGACTTATCTCCGGAATTAAAAAAAAAATTGTAAAAATTATTTACAGCAATCACACCAATTTTTTTTTTTAAACCTCATTTAAGACAGGAAAAATCACCAATAAAAGCAAGTCCAGCAAAGGCCACAGTGGATATATTGGAAAATCTTCTTCTTTATTGATCACATCCTCTAATAAAACGCAATGGTACAAACAGTGCAATCATTATGCGTCAGACTGACGCGTTTCGGACCTCATTTAAGACAGGGCTATAACTGGGAATATGGGAACAAAAAAATTCAGAGAGTATCTGCCCCCTGGAAGACTACCACCCAGACTCTACGTGCTGGCCCGCGGGAACGCTCACCCCGAGTTATGCGTGCTACGTCCCTGGTCAGCATACGTGGTATAATATAGATCTCCTTTGGTGCAACTAGTTATCCGGTTAAATAAGCAGATTGTGGATTGCAATATTATACCATCCCAGCTGAACTGCGTTAGTTGGGCCAAGTGTTGCAAGTCTCTGAGTCTGTGCGATGTGAGGAAGCAAGGAGTATCAGCACGCCATGGTGCTGGCGGCTCTCACTTCTCACACTATACGTTTTGCCTTCATTTATATGCCCCTGATGATACTTGCTAACAGTTGAAACGCGTAGGGGAAGGATAGTGGAGTGCGTGTTCTCTTTAGACAAGGAAAGGCATAGCAGACTTTATGTCTGTTTGAGGCAAACTGCATGTGAGACTCGGAGACTTGCAACACTCGTTCCAACTAACCTGAAGTGTAAGACCCTCACTAGCTCAGCTGGGATGGGATAAGATTGCACTCCAGGATATGCTTATTTACATCTAGCTGCCGTTCCTATTCTAATACCAGTCTCCCCGCTGGACCCGACCATGTCCCAGCAAAGGATAACTGTTGGGACTTCTTACAGGCAGTTCCATGTCATGCAATAGTATATTTAGGGCCACGAATACAGATCACTGGAGTTACAGCTAGAGAGGTTTACTACATTGACTACATCCAGACTAAGATACCCCATACTAGGCAGACAGACTGAAATGTGTTTCATCCCCGCAGATGACTGATATTACTGCGGGAGACTTCTAATACTTTCTAAGTGCACCCTAGGAGATCTCCATTATACCACATATGCTGACCATGGACGTAGCTCGAATAACTCAGGGTGTGCGTTCCCGCGGGCCAGCACATACAGTCTTGGTGGTAGTCTTCCAAGTCTAGGAGTCTCTGAATTTTAAGCGTTATGTTTTAAGTTGACCTCTCACAATCTATTTTTGTAGCGACATACAATAGAACCTACACTCTTATGTAAAGAGTATGGGCGTAGCAAGAGCGGTTCCAAAAACATTTACACCTACAACGTAACTGCCTATGGAAAAGGAGGTCCTGAAAAGTGAGTCGGAAGAAACACCAACCAAAACTAGGTCACTAAGACCTGTATTCTTTCGACAAAGATTCCCTTCTCGGAAATATTTGTAGCTTCCCCATCATTTGGATGATAAAGTGGTCGATTTATATTTAAGCACAGCTGGAAGTTTTGCATTTGCTTTCCATTGATGTTAAATTGCCGTGACATACGTTGTATATTAACTCGCTCAGTATAAACATCCAACCTTTTCCAATTTAAATATGTCTTAGAAAAGATAAATTCAATTATTTTCTTTTACAGTATCCTGAGAAGACCTGAGCGCAACGTAGACCTGTAGTTAAAAAAAACATGCCGTTGTATATTGTATTTCTGATGAGGTTCTGTGCCGTTAACTGGCTGCTATGGATATGCTATAAAGATCGTAATCTAGAAGTGTCACCGCTAAGTCGTATAAGACTGTAGCGGGTTAGACCACTCTGGGGGGGGGCTATTAAAGCAGATTCGATATGGTGCCCATATGCGGCATTTGTATTTTAAAGAGTAGGTGTTAACCCCAACTGTTTTGGATTATATAGTGAAATAATGGGCATAAAACAGTACAACAATCATATGACATTGTAATAACCAAATATTCATTGTATAAAGTCATGTATCATCCAATTTTCTTTATTCAACTTCACTTGTATATCCCCACTTTATTCTACCATTACAATTAGCTATAGCAGAATATACTAAATAGAATAGAGAATACCATGATGCACAAATAGATATGATATGATATGATATGATATACATATCCAGTATGTCCCTTACTACCTAAAGAATTTAAAAAAACACCAAAAAATAATAAAAATTAAGTGGTGACTTTGATATTTTGGGTGTACCGTATATTGTATTATTTGAAAACTATAAATTAACCTCGGTCACAAACAAGATCAAATGTAAGTGTAGTAAAAAAAAAAAAAAATATGTTGCTTGCTACCAGTACTGTATTTTGTTCCATCCCTTCAAATGTGTTATTATAATTCAGTTAATGTTTTTTGTGCCCCTAGGCTTGCTGTTGTAACTTTTTAGGAACAGCCTTGGGGTGTATAAAAGTGATAACATAAAACATAACATAAAAGTAATATAGAATATAACATAAAACATAACGTAACATAAAACTGATATAAAATCTAACATAAAGTGATAACATAAAATATAACATAAAACTGATATAAAATATAACATAAAACATAACATAAAGTGATAACATAAAACATAATATAAAACGGATATAAAATATAACATAAAGTGATAACATAACATAAAAATAATATAAAATATAACATAAAACATAACATAAAACATAACATAAAGTGATAACATAACATAAAAGTAATATAAAATATAACATAAAACATAACATAAAACATAACATAAAGTGATAACATAACATAAAAGTAATATAAAATATAACATAAAACATAACATAAAACATAACATAAAGTGATAACATAACATAAAAGTAATATAAAATATAACATAAAACATAACATAACGTGATAACATATAACATAACATAAAACTAATATAAAATCTAACATAAAACATAACATAAAAGTAATATAAAATATAACATAAAGTGATAACATAAAAGTTAATGTTTTTTAAATAAGGTAAATATGAAAAACTATTAAAAAAGGGAAACCCCTTGTCAAGCGCTTTGTTCTTTTTTTACGATGCAGTGACAACACAAGGCTCCTGTATGCTCTTCAAAGAAAGTGGCATGCATGTCTGCTGAATGAGAGCGGAATTCTAATTATAATAGTGACCTCCAGAGTTCAACTGGCCTCAGATCTGACATTAAAGGTTACTGCTATTCTAACCTTTCAGGGCGTCCATAAGAGCTCTAAATGTGACAATTAACCAATGAGCAGCATAGAAGGCAAATTAACCTTTACCACTGCCCTTAATGGCCCCTGGAAAGTCTTATCTTTAGAACTCTTTTAAGTATGGAATTTTTTTATAGGATTTTATGTAAAGAATAAAAAGATATTCTAATTTACTTATTTATATTTATATCAATATATTGATATTTATAGATGGATAGATATATAGATAGGTGATAGAGAGATAGATAGATAGATAGATAGATAGATAGGAGATAGATAGATAGATAGATAGATAGATAGATAGATAGATAGATAGATAGATAGATAGGAGATAGATAGATAGATAGATAGATAGATAGGAGATAGATAGATAGATAGATAGATAGATAGGAGATAGATAGATAGATAGATAGATAGATAGATAGGAGATAGATAGATAGATAGATAGATAGATAGATAGATAGGAGATAGATAGATAGATAGATAGATAGATAGATAGATAGATAGATAGATAGGAGATAGATAGATAGATAGATAGATAGGAGATAGATAGATAGATAGATAGATAGGAGATAGATAGATAGATAGATAGAAGATAGATAGATGACAAAGTAAAATAAAATCCATTGCTCAGAAGTAATAATTTTTCAAGTAGCGTGAGTCGAAGCCAAAGTGCCCCCCCCAAAAAAAAAAAAAAATGTCACAACCTACATGTTAAATGTAACTACACTTCCAAGGCAAATACAAAAGGATCCATCATAACAGTATTTTGTAGAATATTAATTGTATTTTCTTAAAAATTCCTGTTCCGCGATTTTATCTTTTTCGAGAATTCCATCGCCCCCCCAGGTTTGTCTTTTGCAGGCCTTATTTTTTACATTGTATGGTTTGTAGACAGGCACAATATCTGTTCGATTTAGGGGTTTTTTTGTATTTGAATGCAATTTTAATTGTAGTTGATAAATGGTAGAAATCTTTCCTATTGTGTGCCAGAATTGTTCTACTGGAGAGGTTCATTAATATTACCAAAAATAATGCATTAGAATCAGCTTGTGTGTACAATGCGGTCCAATCTCTAATACAAAATAATCAATTTAGCTGATTAAAATATCACTCGGATACATTTTTCTTTTTTTTATGTAGTACAAATAACCCTGACAGATCTGTAAATCTTCCTGACTTTCTGCTTTGTTACTTTGTTTCTATGTATAGATATTGTTTGGCTTAAAGCAGCATACCCACATTAGGATTTTTACAGTATTTTCAGATTTTTTTAGCATTTAGTATACAGTTGTTTTTGGGGGTGTAGCATGAATAAGTGTCATGCTAATAACGCATGGGAAGATCCCACGCCAGGCTTCCCATATACATGCAGCATCCTTTTTAAGAAGTCTGTCTTGTTGATCAAGAATAATGGCTCTGATACATTGTTCATAGTTGCATAAAAAAAATAATAGAATTACAATTATGTCATACTGAAATAGCAGCGGGGTCATGAGAAGCTCAAGGGATCAAGCCCATGACTGTGTGCAAATATCCTATCTCTCCAGATTCTTGTTGCAGCTGAAAGATTTTAGCACTTGTGGGAGAATTAATGTAAAAAAATAAATAAAATAAAATTGAAAACTTTACGTTTTCGATACATAGATCTTCAGGTTGTTTCTGACATGTCCAACAGGTTACGTTTCATGTTGCCGGTTTTACTCGATTTTATTGGTTCAACCTTTTTTTCATGGTTTACGTTCCCTCTACTGAATCTATCCTGGAAGCGGCGACACTCTGCTATTAGAAGCTGAATTATATCTTATAATAGCGTATCCAGATGTGCCAAATTCGGCGTACCTTTGTATGGAGAGTGCAACACTTTACAGGATTTGGGAACCTTGTTAATCTAACACTCATCTTTGTTATTAGTATTTTTTCTTATTTTGTATGGTGTGTTAAAATGGCAACATTGAATATCGAAAAACTCAAATTTTTTGTTGATTATTCTTATCCATTCTATTATAATATTCGTTATTGGATTGTGTTTTCACTTCTATGTTCAATTCTTCCATACTGCAGGTAATATTTAGTGCTTATTATTATTATTTTATTATTATTATTATTATTATTTATTATTATTATTATTATTATTAATATTATTAATATATTACTATTATTTTTTTATCATTAATATTGTTATTATTATTTTATTCGTATTCTCGGTTATAGAGTTACGTATCAATAGTAATAGAATATCTTTTTATTCTTTACGGTTTATTTGTAACACACACCACTTTCCTATTTTATATTGCTGTAGCGTATTGTGCAGGAAAAAAAATCAGGCCACCAAAAATACTCAGAAAATATATAATATATATAGCTTCTAAGATCCGAAGAGGAAGACATAGGACGCCTATCACTGCCATAGTTCTTTTCGTTTGTATACATGACAATTGCTATTGTTTAATTCATGGCTTTACTTATTATACTGATAGATCAATCATCCTACGAACTCTTAACTAAAGATATTTCGGACAATTATGTAATGTACGACTGCCATTGACTCTTTAAGATAGGGAGTTGTTTATAGTAATTGTTTCCTTCTGACTTTGACTCTTGCTTGACTCTAAACGTCTTGAGAGTCTGATTTATGACGTGCACAGACAAGTACGCTGATCCTTTCCTAATTTGGATTTTACTGACTTAAAAATATATGGTTGGCTTTTTTTTTTTTTTTCAAATACCGTTTCTTATGTGTTTCGGGGGCAGCCTAGAGTTTGATGACCTAATATTTGTCTGGCATCGAGGATCTATCAATTCCAAATGTAAAGTACCATGGAATTAATGGTGCTATATAAATAAATAATAATAATCTATCAATAGTGTTTTCTTAAAAAAAATTAATTAAAAAATAAATATATATATATATATATATATATATATATATATAATAAAAAGTGCCGTCATAAGGAACAAGAAAAACCTTACTTATAATATATCTAATCTTGACCATATAGCAATATATATAATATATAAAATAAAAAATGCCGTCATAAGGAACAAGAAAAACCTTACTTATAATATATCTAATCTTGACCGTATAGCAATATATATAATATATATAATCAAAAATGGCGTCATAATCTTGACGGTATAGCAAGTGTAAAACTAACATTGTAAAGACATTCATGACTCCTACTCCGGTTTCTTAGCTCAGGCCCTCACACACACTGTATAGTGAGAGAAAAACTCGACCTATTCTATTTTTATTGCATATAAAACATAAAATTTCACTCCATAGGAGCTCAACGACGGTAAACAGCAACGATTTTATTGGCCCGGTAGCGAATCTTTTAGCTATAAACTTTGACTGTAAACTTTTTCTTTCCCTTGGAACGTTGGAAGTGGCAGCTGTAAGATTACTTATTTCTTCTTCTTTTATTAGAAACATTTATTTTAATTTTAAATAAAGCGGGAGTTTGATCAAAGTGTTAGTGTGCGGGCACGACTCCAATACCAAAGTTTTCAGAAAGGTAAAAAATGTGGCGTTCGGCCATTTATTTTTTTTTAACTGCTCCACACCCAGGAACTGCAAACTTAAGTCGAATCCATAGGCATCTAGTATCAAGCCGCCCGTGCACATCAAAGCACTGCCTTGTACTTAATAGTTTCCCAGTTTTACTAAATTGCAATTTAGTAATTGCAATTCCATTTTCTCCTTGAGAGGCCGGGACAGGGCAGCATCTGTTTGTTTGTTGGTATTCAGCTCATCGTTCGTTCATGGACTATTTGCTCAGAAATTTCTAAAATCTCTCGACTCTGTCTTTAATTTGAGTCTTAATACATTGTATCGCAGCACGCCACATCCCTACCTGCACCGCCTAATTTGCCCATTGAGTTAATTCTTTCCAATTGCTTTTTTTTTTGCATATTACTGCGGCACTTTTCCAATATGGAACTCATTTATTTTAGCCATTTACCGTATATACTCGAGTATAAGCCAAATTTTCACAGTTTTCGTGCTGAAAAAGCCCCCCTCGGCTTATACTCAAGTCAGGATTTTTTTTTTTTTTTTTTTTTGGGGTGGGGGGGGGTCTATGACCAGCCGCAATATCAATGTATAGAAACTCCCATAAAATATTGGGGAAAAAAAGCAGCTTTAAAAAAATAAAAGTTGTAAATCCCTCCTTTCCCTAGAATACATACAAAAGTAGAAAATGACTGTGAAACACATACACATTAGGTATCCCTGTGTCTGACAGTGCCCGGTCTACTGAATATAGGGTATCTGCAGTGCTCCTGTTCCGTTGGGAAGGGGTTAATAGGAGCACTGCAGATACTCTATAGTCAGTCAGGCTGAATTCCAAGTGGGGGAAGAAAAACTCAGTCCTTAAGCTCAGGGAAGGGGCAGACAGACAACCAAAACACCCCCTCCCTTTCCCCAACATCTACTGCACCCAAAAACTCCGGCCATTTTAATTTTTGATATTTTCCAGTAGCTGCTGCATTTCCTCCCCTCGGCTTATACTCGAGTCAATAAGTTTTCCCAGTTTTTTATGGTAAAGTTAGGGGGCTCGGCTTATATTCGGGTCGACTTATACTCGAGTATATACGGTATTATCATAGCACAAATGGTCAAAAAAAATGCAACTAAATTTATATTTTCAAGACTGTTTTTTAAGCAGATATCCCCACTCATTTTCTTAAGGGGAGATTAATTATTATTAAAAGTTCTCTTTATTCTGGAGACTATAGAAAGTTCCTTATTTCCTTAATATTTCAATTGACGCTTTATAAGTGAAAGATAGATTTTGGTGTTTTTATTGCTGTAAAGTGTTTGTGCGGATGAGTAGAATAACCTACACGAGTTTCATTACAATGAGCGGTAACACAGTTTACGGTAGAATTTGGTTGATACTTGCTGCACTCTTAGAAGGCAATAAAACAATAGCACATAGTAATAGTTCCAGGTAAACTTACCAGAGTAATCAAGTGGAAACATTTAGACAATTGGCCCTGTGCTTGATGTTTAATCCACCCCGTCCTCCCCATTATCGCCTGCCAATTAGGTTTGTCACAGAAGGCCGAGCCAAATTCAAATGGAAGCCCTTTGTTATTTGAGCCAGTAGCATTACACTTGGTGCTGTGTGTGCATAGTGGCTTGGATCCGTGAACATTATTCTGATTTACCCCTCTCCAAATAGAAGTATTGGATGCCAGGTAAAGCACAATATAGCAGTCACATCATGATTTAGGATTATGATTTGTTAGCCAGCAGATAAATGGGCTAGATAGCTCAACTTCTGTTTGAGAGAATTCAAGTTAACGTTCTTGCAATGTCTGGATTTATTTAACTCTTTCCTGAAAACAGACTTGCTATGATTGTACGTTCTAATTTGTAGTTTTGTTAATTCAATAGGATGTATCTGTGCCATCAGGAGTGCATGAGGGTGGTCATATAGAGAGTGCAGCGTTGACAGGGGTACTCTCTATAAGCCCATCAGCATCCTGCTACACGATCCCAGGGTGCCAGTTGGTTTACAAGGCAGGCAAAGGGCCAAACAAAGGTCCTTAACTCTGCTAGAGGCATTTGCCTGTACTCAAGGATCCCATCTCAAGGATCCTATCTATACTGGTAGCTTTTGTAAATTGAAAACTTTTCCTAAATATATTGCTTTAGAAATTCTGCTTTGTTTGCCTGTTATGTGAACTTATTCTTCCCATTGTTTACACAGCGTTGCTCTAACCATGGACCTGGGAGATAGGACTTACTCAGTGCCAGCAGGGCAATCCGTTCTGCTAATTGCACTTTACTGATAAAGCCCGGGTCTGTTATCTCTCTATATAAACACACAGATAACACTGAGCCCGTTCTGTAGAAGAATGTGCATATTATCTGACCTGCAGAAGTGTTCTTTGTTCCGTTCAGCAGGAGGGAGGAGGAGGGAGAGAAATTCAGGTAGTGAGAAGTAGACACTGCAGGCTGCCTGGTGGAAAGGCTGAGATGGGAGAACCCCTTTAATTTTTTTGCTATCGGTTTTACACTTACATGCAATAATACTTTGGAATACTAGTGTATATGTTCCAATGCATTATGAAAGAATTGAAGCCTTTAGTCTCCTAATGGGAAAATAAAACATAAAATTAGGTTCACTGAAATTTTATGGAATAAAAAAAATAACCATTTTTTCCTTTAAATTGGTGCCGCCTCAATCGCAGAAACCTGTAAAAGAAGACAAACCATAAAAGAACGTATCACCATTTTGTAGGTAATGCTAGTGATGGTGAATGATAGATATGATAGCTATATCATAGTGAATGAAACGTACCACTTTTTTATTTTTTGATTGTTGATTTTAAATTCTATTTTCGGGGCTGCCATCTTGCTTGTAATTCTTCTCTTCTCTATTAACAGCTGTTTATATTTGTTTTTACAGTAGTTTTGTGGCCATAGGCAATAAATTAAAAAATAAATAAAAAATAAGCGAAAATTCTTGAAAAATACGTTCAACATAAAAACCTGGTTGAATTTTTTTTTAAAAATAACTTTAACCCTGCAAAAAGAGAAAGAACACACAGAAAAGCAATTGTTACATTTCTGGGATTCCCATTTCTTTTGTAAAAAGCCAAACAATAAATTATTTGTATGGCTAAGCAGTACCCCATAAAAAAATCCTCTAAAAGACTAGCTATTGTATGACTTTGTCAGCAGATAATAAAATAGTTATGGCTCTGAGAATGTGGTGACATAAAATGTTTTTTTTTTTTTTTTAATTTCTGGTGAGACATGTTTTCATTTAACAAAAGTAATAAAACCTAATACAAAAATTTTGTGTAGTCATAATAACGCTGATCCATGGAATATCCTGTCTATCTTTATAATTATACCAAATGAGTGGCCTTAAAAAATTTGCAGAAGCAAAAATTGCATAATTGTATTTTTTTTTTCTAAAGCTATTTAATAAATGATAAATACACCAAGATGGAGTAAGAGAAAATTTAATTTTTCCCAAAAGTAAAAATAAACAGGTATGGTCCTAAAAGGCCAAATTCTCCATGTATTGAAAGTTTTGCACCGACTGCACCTTTTTTCAAAAAGTGACTTGCAATGTGGATGTGGTTTACATGATGCCCATGTGTACACCTGACTTACAGTACGACACCATTGTACACAACATTTTGGCCCAATCATATTCCACTTCTAACTTGGCTATAAAAATGCTCCAAAAACTCTTAGGGTATGTTGACATGGCAGAAAATGTATTCCGTGTGTGAACATACCACAGATGCAGTGCACCGCCATCCCGTCGCGGCATTCCACTCCGGATTAGGCCCGAATGAATAGAATTAATCGGGAGGCAGCCTTGGAATCTGCGGCAAGATAGAGCAAGTCGCTTCTTTATTCCGCTACTAGCTAGCGGAAAAAGGAAGCAAGCGGCTCCCATCGAAGTCAATGGGAGCCATTTTTGGATTTTGAGACGGATTCCACGTCCAAATCCATTGCCAAAAAACTCTGCCAACATACTCTTTGTGAATTCTGATGCCTTTCCCTTAAAGAATTGCAACACATTTCTGAGCCACTGTGAACCGTCTTGGTGATTTTTTACAAAAAAATAAATATAAGCCAAGTCAGAAAATTGCATTAAAAAATCTTGATAAATTGGCCCAAAGTTGTAAAATATCCACATTTCACAAAATAAAAAAAAAATAAACTAGTTTCTGTTACAATAATTCAAATCATCTACTTCTATATTTCATAAAAATGTTGAACCTTGACCTCACTTCATATTAGAACTAACCATGAGACTGAAGTAGTGACCACAAAGTTTATACGAGTAAGAGAATACCACAAGAGACGAGGAGGAAAAGTTGTCTAAAAGGATTACCAAGATACAGTATTTGCAAAATTCTTGAATTTCAGTGAACCGCAGAGCGAGACACTGAGGCACTTGGGTTTATGGGTTTAGTGGCACAAAATTAATCAGAATTTAATGGAAGTGCCAAAAAATTGTTGGCCATGAAAAAAATTGTATAATCAATGAAGTGCCTGACTATCTGGAGACCCCTAATTTCTAAGTCCAACGTTCAGAATAACAAAGAGAGCCGTATACATTGGGAGTAATTCCTGTGTATACACAGAAGAGATGAATTTGATATTAACAGTGGCCTAAGCAAATAAAGCAGTACATACTAAAACCATCAAACCGTGCCAGGAGTCAAACATAGTGGCAATGGTGGTATGATGATGTGAAGGATATACTTGGCTACCTCTATTGACTTGACATGTGTGTATATATATATACAGTGAAAGATATAATTATTTGATCCATTGCTGATTTTGTAAGTTTGACAAAGCCACGAACAGTCTATAATTTTAAGGGCAGGTTCATTTTAACAGTGAGATAGAATATCAAAAATAAAATCCAGAAAATCACATTGTATAAATGTTATAAATTTTTTTGCATTTTGCAGAGATCTCTCCGGCAAACAAGACTTACTACTTGGTGGCAAAACCCTTGTTGGCGCGCACAGCAGTCAGACGTTTTTGTAGTTGATGATGAGGTTTGCGCACGTGTCTGGAGGAATTTTGGTCCGCTCCTCTTTGCAGACCATCTCTAAATCATTAAGATTTTGAGGCTTTCGCTTGGCAACTCGGAACTTCAGCTAGTTTGGAAAGTTGAATCAATGCCAAAGAGCTCAATTTCTGTCTCATCTGACCAATATGGATGATTCTAAGAATGATTGGGAGAAGCTGCTGTGGTCAGATGAGACAAAAGTTGAGCTCTTTGGCACTAACTCAACTCGCCTTGTTTGGAGGAAGAGAAATGTTGCCTATAACCAGAAGAACACCGTCCCCACTGCCAAGCATGGAGGTGGAAACATTATGTTTTGTGGGTGTTTCTCTGCTATTGGCACAGGACTACTTCACCACATCAATGGAAGAATGGATGGAGCCATGTACTGTAAAATTCTAAGTGACAACCTCTTTCCCTCCTCAAGGACATTAGGTCTTGCTTGCCGGAGGGATCATATATATATGTAAAAATTTTGAAGTTTCCAAGTTAAGTCCAAGGTAAGTGTATTTGTACTCAATCAAGATGCTGGTAGGAGCTAAAAGTCTTTGATGCAAACAGATTTCAGGTTTAGTAAGCAAATACTTTTTATATGTGTGATAAGGACATTGGAAAGGTAATACTATCTGTTAAGCTCATCGATGACATCATCAGTGTTGTAGGGTTACAAAACCTCTTAAAGTAGAAGGCTATAAAAAGACATCAAAAATTGAGGTTAAGGAGAATTGTTAGTCAAGATGCGGGCTTGAAAATCCAAATTAATCTCGAGAACTGGAATGCCAAGCAACCACAATGCACTGGTTCATGAGTCATTAAAGAAATCCTTACTTGAGATTGTGGTCAGTGTTCACGTACAGTAGGATGAAGTTAAGACGGTACACTTTAAAAAGTAGTCAACCGACTTAGGTGTGTAAGAAAAAATAGCGAAGGATGTGGTTAGTTGTGGTTGGCTTTGCAGTTGTGTGGCAAGAAGTGGAACGGTCACTTGTGTATGAATAAAGGGAAAATGGATAAGTAGATATAAACGTATCCTGGAAATTCTCCCATTACTGAAAATAAGAATAATGTATCAGGGCAACAATCTAAAATGTACGTCAAAATCAACTCTGCTATTCCCATCGTACACATCTGGTTATAACTAGAGATGAGCGAACAGTAAAATGTTCGAGGTTCGATATTCGTTTCGAGTAGCCCCTCAATATTCGACTACTCGAATCGGATATCGAACCCTATTATAGTCTATGGGGGGAAATGCTCGTTTCAGGGGTAGGCAACATCGATCAAATTATACTTACCAAGTCCACGAGTGAGGGTCGGGCTGGATCCTCCGAGAAGTCTTCTCCGTGCAGCGTCCCCGCGGTGTCTTCTGGCTCTGAATTCACTCTGCCAAGCATCGGGCCTGGGCAGAGCCGACTGCGCATGCCCGCACTACAAGTGGACATGCGCAGTCGGCTCTGCCTAGGCCCGATGCTTGGCAGAGTGAATGAAGAGCCGGAAGACGCCGCGGGGAAGCTGCACGGAGAAGACTTCTAAAGGTAGGAGAAGAACCAGCGTTGATTGGCCGACTGTATAGCATTCGGCCAATCAATGCTGGTTCTGCATCGAACTTTTACATTCGAATAGCGAGTAGTACTCAATCGAGTACGAGTATTTCGAATACTGTAGTATTCGATCGAAAACCCACTCGATCGAATACTACTCGCTTATCTCTAACAACTATGTCTGCGGTTCATTATACATTGAAGTTGTGTATTTTTTGTATCGTGATTTGTAGAAAAAATATGTGACACAACTGCAATCACCAATGGTTTTTATGTGGACATTCAAATTGATAGCATTTATTAATCGCCTATTGATTATTTTGCACATATTCGTCCTTCGTTCTTGGATGTGCAATTAATACCAAGTATGTTAAGGGAATTGAACGCAGATGTAACAAAACAGCTTTAATAAAAAAATGCTTCAACGTAATGTTTCAGAAACGCTGGCCTAGAATTTAATAAGGAAATGCTGAATTTTAAATCTAGTATGCTAGATAATAATTTACCGGAGCTGAACTATGCAGGTGATATATTTCGCGATATGTTAAGGGATGGCAAGTAAGACTAAGCACAGAACACTTTCTAAAACGGGAGCAATGCAAAAGACACATTTTCAAATATTTGACCCTATAATTTATGATTATGTTTTCCCACAGAACATAAAGTTTATGAGGCGTCTGTGTTAGATCTAAAGCCCTTTATGCGTTTCTAAATCTCTCCTATTTTGTTAGCGATTACTTTGGTAAAGGAATCTGTAAGGTGAGGATATGATAGAAGGAGAAAAGCTTAGCTCTGTGATGTTCAGATTGGTATGATTGAGGCAACCTTTAAGGGATTCTACCATTAAAAATCTTTTTTCTGTGGCTAACACGTCGGAATAGCCTTTAGAAAGGCTATTCGTCTCCTACCTTTAGATGGGATCTCCGCCGTGCCGTTCCTTAGTAATACCGGTTTTTACCGGTATGTAAATTAGTTCTCTGGCAACGATGGGGTGGGCCCCAGCGCTGAAAATGGGATGAGGGCTTCCCCACCGCTGCCAGAGAACAGGATCCTGCGCCGCCTCTGTCTTCTACTGGATCCTCCCCTTCTTTCTTCAGCAGCGTCACCTCTGTTGGCTTACACTAGTAGAGCCGACTGCGCATGCTCGCAATTACGGCCTCGGAACTATGGCCGCGCATGCGCAGTCGGCTCTACTAGTGTAAGAGCCAACAGAGGTGACGCTGCTGAAGAAAGAAGGGGAGGATCCGAGGACATCGCAGGAAGAGGAGGCGTGGATGAAGAAGAAGGCGCACCCTGAATGCCCGCCCAGCATGCACGATGCGTAAGTAGATCACATTCTTTTTTTTTTAGGGTATTATTTTAAAACTGGGGGGGTAGTTTAATATAACATTTACGGTGCCTGAATAGCCTTTTTAAAGGCTATTCACGCATATATGGGGCTCTATCAGCATGATTTTGCTGATAGAGCCCCTTTAATAATGTTATACATGTGGCCAAAAATTGCTATTTGGGCACACAACACGGTTCAGAAGAGAAGGAATGCTATTTGGCTTTTACAGCAGAGATTTGGATGGTTTGGTTTTTGGAAGCTATGCCACTTTAGAAGAGCCTTTCAGGTGCCAGTGAAATGGAATCTCCCATTGCCAGTGAGATGTGAATCCATTTTAGAAGCTAAACTGCTTGAGTAATATAGCAAAGAATGTAGTGAGCATTTTGATCCTCCGAGGTGTTGCATTAATTTATTTGCCATAAATTAAAGTGCCGCAATTAGAGAAAATGAGACAGATTATGTTTTTTATTTTTATTTTACGGAAATGGGCAATTTCAGTGCCCAATATGTTGCACTCAGTAAAGAGACTTGCTCCAAATGAGGTATCTCTGGAAAGGTTTCAGTTTTGCAGGTGACCCTTTTCGCTGTGAGTGGATCATTAATTTCTGTCATTATTTTCCTTCATCAGCAAAATTCAATTAACAGAGCTGTTAACTGGAAGAGCAAGAGATAAACATCTCAGAAATACAAGCTGCTCCGAGGACTCAGCTCCCTTCCCCTACTGAGAGCAGGGAGCTATGTCACTTGTCCTGGGCGGAGAGATAAGATCATCCCCAGGTCTGTGGTTATGGAGACGCAGTGTAAACAATGAAGTGAATAATCTCATATAGTGGCCAAACAAAGCAGTTTTGCTGAAGCAATGTATTTAGGAAAAGTCTTGAATCCACATCCTTGAGATGATACAACCCCTTTAATGTACTTTGGTCACCTTGCTCCCCCCAAAATATCAATAAAAATTGATCACAAAGTCAAAAATTGGTACAATAAAAAACTACATCTTGTCCCACAAATTTATAGATGTCAGAATACACTGACCCCAGGTCAATCGTGCATTTTCGGAAAAAGTTTTAGTTAGTAAAAGTTAAAATTATTGACACAATCATAATGCCCTGCTGGACAAATTTCATTTTTAATAAAAAGTGAACACAGTAAAAACAAATTGCAAAAAAATATATAGGTTATTTCATATGCATCCACCTCCTCCCCAAAACGTTAATAAAAGCCAGCCAACTGAAAGTACAACTTTTCGAACAAAGAATGAACAGTCACATAGCTATGTCAATAGAAAAATAAAAAAGTTAGAATTTTGGAAGGCAGAATTAGAAAATATGAAAAAAGTTGCCAAATATTAAGCTCCAATCTAACTTACGTCCTTAGGGGGGCTGGGAAGCAGCTCAGGGATTGAAATGATCACTATATCCCTTGAAAATTATTTTTACATCTCAGACTCTATAATTTTTACATCTCAGACTTTATAAAACCAGGAAACATAGAATAATAACGAGAGAGCTGACCTTTCACTGAAGCACAAGCTGGTCAAGACATATTTCACAGTGAAATTGGCATATTTGTGGAATATGTGGAATAAAATACATTTTAACTTGCCTCCATCCAATGCACATTAATTTTTGCAAAGCATCTCTGGCATCAAAATGGTCTCTATACCCCTTGATACATTTCTTGGGGGTGTAGTTTCTATAATGGGGTCACTTCATGGTATTTTCCAGTGCAGGAGCTCTGCATATGTGTCATAGGGGCTGAAAACGATTCCTGCAAAATCTGTCCCTCCAAAATCTTAATGGTGCTCCTTCTCTTCTGCACCCTGCTATTTGCCCAGTAAACAGTTTACATCTACATGTTTGGTATTTCTGTAGATGGAAGACATTGAATAACGCGTTATGGGGTACATTTTCTTATTTAACCCATTGTGCAAATTAAGAAAAAAAGGGGGTAAAGCGACATTTTATTGGAAAAAATTAAATTTCTTCCAATAAAATGTAGCTTCCAAAATGTGGTAATTGATAGTGGGTGTCCATTGTTCTTGTACCTCAGGGACTCTGCAAAGAAGACATGGCACTTGTTAAACTATTTCAGTTAATTCTACACAGCAAAATCCAATTAACACTCTTTCCGTTCCAAGCTCTACCATGTGCCCAAACATCACTTAATGACTGCAAATTATTAGAGTGGTGTAGTTTTCAAAAAAAAAAAAAAATTCAAGAGTTTTCCTAAATATATTGCATTAGAAATGGGCCTTCATTTATTTACAATGTGAAATTATTCCTCCCATTGTCAAGGAACCTGAACTGTGTTTCTCCTTATCTAGCATTATAGGACTGGTGATGTGACTCACTTCTCTCTGAAGGGGAGGGGGGCTGATTTCTCGGATTGAACTTGTTTTCAGATCTCCTAATTGCCGATAAAGGTGACAGTATCTGTTTGTTTTTTCTCTAGCATTGAGTTTTTCTGCAAGTCTGTTGTTAGTCCTACCAGCATGTAAGGTTTTCTCCAAACCAGGGTAATGTAATATACATTAACTGTGCACAATATTTAATCTACATTATCATAGATTTCTAGTAATCACAATAAATAATCTTTAAAGGTAAAGGCAAAGTCTATATATCTATTCAGGTACTTCATAGTGTCCTGTCATTCAGTCAAGCCCACCAGGTTGTTGAAGAATACAAGAAGTGAGATGAAGAGATAGCAGGCAAACTAGTAAGGGAGAGCGATTGGAAAACTGCTGTAATACCTAAATGCTTAAAGGGAAACATTTCTTTGATTTCTGATCCTTCTAACGTCCCCCCCAAAAATAAAGAGCAATTGAAAAATTATCCGACAAAGATAATATGGTATATAGTAATATAATTATTGACTAATTGTTTGAAAAGAAGAAATTTTTAAATTTAGAAAACTACACATTTTGCTAGATTACTAAATTCTCAATTTTTTTTAAAATAAATGACAGCCATATATATCAACAAAAATTTGCCATTAGCTTGAAGTAAATCGTGGCAAATATAAAATGCCTTGGACACTAGTTTTCTGGTATCCAAAGCATGAAAATATCAATTTTTATCAAACATTCCTGTCTCTTTTTACAGAAAAATTGTAACCTCTTTCCACGTATTTCCCGACTTTCTATTTTTCAAAAATATTATCAGCGCAGGGACAACTTGACCTGACAAATATTTTGTGAATTATTCCAGAAAACTGGTGCAATTAATTACTCAATACTGGAACTCACTGATTCTTGAGTAGGCCTTGCTAGTGAACCTGCATCACAATGGAATCTCACTTCTGGTATCTCAAAATCTTTTTGGGAAAACCTTGCTTGTGATCTATCAGTAGACTTTAACCACAGTTGGGGTTTCAGTAGGACAGAAAGGAGAGAAGAATCCATAGAGCATATGGCGAATTGATTTCCTTCTTCCGCTGATCCGATGCCGCAACAGATAGCAAGTGGAATATGTTGTCTAGCAAATTCTTCTGTTTGTGTAAGGGAATTGCAATAGGTGCAGCAATTCCACAGTAGCTGCTGGTGAACCCTGGGGGGAGGGGCACAATAGACAGTGAGCCCTAAGCTGAAATCCCCCCACTGTCCCTTCCTGATTGCCGGTCCTATCCTAGGCAATAGACGACAACTGGGCGACGGGCCCTACCTATGTAGGTGACAACGTATAGTTTTACTCCCACTGTTTATTTGCAGACTGTAACAAAGTTTTTTTTTTAATATTCACTGTAGTATTTATTGTTGTAAAGTAGTTTTATAATTGGAGTTACATCTTAAAGGGATTGTCCCAGGCGTAGTAACTTACTTACATGGTCGAAAGGATTGCTAATGATAACCTCTGGAGTTGTGGCGATACCACGACCCCTGGGTCATGGTCCAAAGCGGCGTTTGCTCCCCCAGGTTCACACTGCTGCTCATTGATTGGATATGTTTGGCCTGTACCTTACATAAGATTTTAGATTAATCTGATAGATCTATTTTAATGAGGTATTATTAATGGTGGCACCCCAATGACACAGGCTTTTCTCTTGCAATTTTCAACAGGGGTAGACTGATCACACGAATAATGTTGAGCATCCACAATATCAATGGAGGTGCAATGGTGTCGCTATTAAACTGTCTAGTATTATCAAGATATGGGTGATTTTTCTTCCCAAAACAGTTCCGCATCTGTACACAGGTTGCATATAATATTACATTTTAATCCCATCCTCTTTACGGACTATTCAGAGAGTTGCCCATCAAATGTAAAGTCTCAAAAAACTATTACCACGTCATACTTTAATTTTTTTATCCTACTGGAAAAAAATAAATAAATGTACTCTTTGTTTATAGGTTTTTGTGAGAAATTTGGAAAATAATATTTTCTTTGTTGCTACGGAGTTAATAGATTAGAATACTGTTACAATTTTTATTTGGAATATTATTCCAATACCTGCAAAAATCCATCTCTGTTTCTTATCTATACCTGTCATTACACTAGAAAAAATGGAATCTATCCACTTGTTCCTGGACAGTCCTACTAAACTGAAAATACGATATGTCTTATGGAGCTTCCAGTTTACGGGAACACATTAATAAATTTAGGTGACTACTTAGATTTTTAGTTCAGCTAGTATTTATTCGGTTTTAAAGAGGACCTTTCATGGTTTGGGGCACAGGCAGTTCTATATACTGATAAATTCAGTGCACTGTCGGCTTTCCCAATCTGTGCCCCGGGTAAAGAGCTTTCGATCCCAGTACCGTAGCTCTTCACAGTCAGAAGGGCGTTCCTGACAGTCAGTCAAGTACGTCCTTCTTCACAGCAGCGTCTATTGTGCTGTACATTGTGAGCGGGGAGGAACACCCCCTCCCCTCCTGATAATACTCGTCTATGGACGAGCACTGTGAGCAGAGGGAGGGGGCGTTCCTCCCCGCTCACACTGTACAGCGCGATAGGCTCTGCTTTGAAGAAGGACATACCTGACTGACTGTCAGGAACGCCCTTCTGACTGTGAAGAGCTATGGTACCGGGACCGATAGCTCTTCACCCGGGGCACAGGTCGGGAAAGCCAACAGTGCGCTGAATTCAGCAGTATATAGAACTGCCTGTGCCCCAAACCATGAAAGGTCCTCTTTAATATCGAAGAGGTAAAGCCTTTCTTTGTTACCGTTATCAAGATAGACTTGGGCTAGAAGTGAAAAAGTGCCGCATCTAACATTTTCTATGAGGAGAGAACTGTCATCTTTCCTTGCAGCTACTATGGGATTTCTGCTATACTTGCACGTTTGCTTATTTATTTGTTCCAAATGATAAAATGCAAATACAACTTTCAACTCTCAGTCAACTGTAATCCAAAGTGTTAACAGAAAATCATTTTTATTTTACCAGCCCTATAAATCCTGTATCTGAGTGTAGTTTAGTCAGGCCTATGATAAATGATTTAACGAATACAATTATTAGACAGAACTTGGGTGCTTTTGAAAAGGGACTTCGAGCTTTAAACAGGATATAACAATAGCAGAAATGATGTAGAGCGTTCCAATGTTTAGTCTAATAGTCCGGGCCTAAGAACAGTTTAAAGTGTTGCTGTTTGGTGCCAGCATCTAAGAACCGAGCCATTTTTAAAAGCTCCAGCAAAAACATCAGTGTAGTTTTGGCAACCGCCGAGCACTCAACATCCTCTCGATTTCACTTCGCACCTGTCAAGTACTGTACTCCATTTTTCCCCTTCATGGCTCCCTCTGCTTAACAGATCCGTCGGGTCATGTGACTTTGGTTGCAACGTATAACGGTGAGGGCGCATAGCAAATATTTAACAGATGATCTGCCTATGGACGGACTTGTAAGATGCCGAGTGATTTCTATCTTCAGAGCTCCGCGTATTAGATTTCGTCAAGCTGACTGTAGTTTGGATCTTAAATCAAGCTACATTATTTTGTCTCGAAGTATTTTTCAGCCGCTCTCTTTCATCCACCCTTTTTCTTTCCCCGTTTTTTTTTCCGTACTACATCTGCTTTATATATTTTCTATGGCCGCGCAATATTCTCTATACTGTATCGGATGGGGAAGGGGAATGTGGATGATTTATTATGATTTTTTTTTCATGCCATTCTTAATAAAGACGCTATTGGCACAAGACGCTCTTGAATTATCAAGAGGCTCCGGCCTCGTAATAAGCCAGGCACACTCCCATGTGCCAGAATAGAAATATTCGCCAGTCAGGAACTGGGATAGATTTACTGTATAATTCACAAAATTGGAATGAGTTATAATAAATATGTCAGGCCGAGGCACTCCTGGCTGGCTCTGGTCTACCCGCGCTCGTGGAAAGTGGCCTTAGGCCAAAGATGAGCCACATTATCACTCATCTAGACTAGTAGGCCTCATTGATCCATGCCAGCTTTTGGGTTTTTTTTGCAACACTTGAACTTTGTTTGCTATGGACAACATGGACTGTTTGGACTGTTTCGCTAATTGGGGGAATTTACTAAAAGTAGCTTGCCAAAGTGCACATTTTTGGCACGTGGTCGTTTGTACCAAAAACTCAGCATTTTTCGATCTGAACATCATTTTTTAGAAAAGTTGGCGGAGCATGGCAGAGATCATAACTGGCCAATTGGAGCCAAGAAAATTTACTGTAACTCGTGCCAGAACATTGGCATGAGTTATATCTGACACAGATTTCAGTTTTGGGATCTTAGAAACTCTTAATAATTAAGACACATCTTATATTTTTTTTTAGTGGGGTGTCATCGAGTTGCCATGGCACCCACCCCTTAGTGCCATCTGTCATTCACAGTGTGCTCTGCCTCCCTAAATTATGCCCCTTGTAATGATAGCCTATCCTTATCGCCCTGCTATGACGTGTCATATACACCTAGCACGCCAGGTGATCAGAAAGGTAAGTATTGCACTGACGCGGCCCGCACCTTATGTGGTCTGAGGCCTACAAATCGGAGAGTGATACCAGTGTCAGAACCAGTAACGGGTCACCTCTTCTCCCCTGTTCTGCAATTCAATGACATTGGAATGAGATCGCTCCACAGAGGATACACCTATATACACACAGACAGTCTATTACATATTGTGTATATGCAGACAAATAGCGCACCTGCACGCACGGAGTCCTCTCCATTACAGTAAGTACTTATTCATTTCACCTCCCGCCTGCACCGATCACACTGTGATGGTCAGAGGCTGGGAAAGCACCGCACAGATCTCTCATAGGCTTGGTTCACACCTGTATTCGGGTTTCCGTTCGGGTCTACCCCCCCCCCCCCCTGAATGGGAACCTATCCGCATAAAAAACGGCTACTTAAGGAAACCTGCAGACCCTATAGACTATGATGAGGGCCATGTGGTTTCCATTCGGTTTCCACATGAAAAATGCGGAGAGAAAAGCGCTGCTTGCAGAACTTTTCTCTCCGCATATTTCATGGCGATAGTCGAACGGAATGGCCTGAACGCAGATGTGAACTGGGCCATAGATTGGGTGACGCGCTTCAGCAGTGTTTTATTACATCATCGCAAAAACACTGGTGCAGATAAACGTAAACTGTTGAAACTTTAGTTAGACTAGTGTCTAATGCTGTTTGAACATCTGGTGTACTTTTAGGATATGTTGACATGGCGGAAAATGGATTCCGCGTGTGAACATACCGCGCACCTAGCCGCGCTAGAATGCCAATGCAGTGCACCGGCATTCTCCTCTGGAATAGGCCCAAATGAATGGGCCTAATGGGGAGGGAGTCTCACGGGAAGAAGGGGCATGAATCCGCGGGAAGAAGGGGCATGTCGCTTCTTTTTCCCGCTACTAGCTAGCAGGAAAAAAAAGCGAGTGGCTCCTATTGAAGTCAATGGGAGCCGTTTTTGGCAGCGGATTCCGTGTCAAAATCCGCTGCCAAAACACTCCGTGTGAACATACCCTTTGGCTGATGAGTCTAACTTTACACCACTTATTAGTTAGCTTAATTTCTATCCTAGTTTTTTCACTCAAATGTGGTGCAACGTCAGACATTTTAACGCAAATTCTAAATTTTAGCACATTTTCTGTCTCAAGTTTTAACCTTTGTGTCCTGCACACATATAGTACAAGGCACAACAGCTCTTGTCTAAATGACATAAGAAAATGAGGCGTAAAGCATGTACACTAGTTTTATGGCACAAACTACACTACTTATTAGTTGATTTGCCTCTTAAGGTATATTGTTTGTTACGGCCATATTCTACACATTCTATTCTTTTGCTTGTTCTGCTCCATTTCTTACAGCACTTGCCTGCGTTCACCAGAATATACATCTGTTCCTTTTTACAGTGAGCGGGGCCAGTAATAGTCAAGCTTAGTCATGGCTACTGGTAGCAAAAAAAATAAACCTCCCTTTGATTTGAAGGCTAAAACCAATGCCATATGTGTAGACCTATCCCACAGTCCTATCATGGCCTATGCAATGATGACATTGTGGCTACGATTGTCTGGGTAACCACCACCCAGACACATTACAGGGCTCGTTGCTTTGTCTATAGACGTGAAACTCTACAGATTTGTCTCAAAACAATCAAATTGGTTTGCAATAGAGAAGATAAAATGCAGGGCTCCCAAGTCTTCTTCAAGGTCAAATTCATATTAAACCTCGGCATGTTTTACAACTGTGCAAACGAAATACATTGTATCCAGTTATATAGTATTATCTTATAATCTGCAACCAGCAAATCACCATGAAAGAAAACTAAGACTACTTTACAAAAGCTGAGTATCTGATTTTAGGATCCAGAATGCCATATGGTTGTTATAATCAGAAACAGCTTATTAAGTCTACTTAGCCAATGTGCTGTCACTGTCTTCTTTCCACTACATATTATGGTGCTGTTTAACCTTTGCCAGGGTTCCATAGCCCAATAGCATTAGTATAGCACTGCATCAATTCTCCTCCATCTTTACTTTGATATTTGCAGATCTGTAAATTTACAGCCTCGATAGATCACTTTTGCATTCAGGCTGATTCATAAAACAGAGATGTGTTTTTCCACTTCTATAAATCAGTCAAGTAGAATAGAAGCAGAAGACGTAATGCGATAACGGATGTGAAGCTAGGCTCACCTTATCTGCCCTCGTCTAACCTTAGTGTAATAGTAATTATTTGATTGCTTTCTTCATGGATATGAATGACATATTGCACCTTTGTTATCACACAGTATGCCTGTGCAGGCTCATCTCTAAGGATGGCCTCATCTTATTGTCAAGAGGATGGATACTTTACTGAGTTCCTACGGTTATAATATTTACCGTGCCGGTCACGGCAATGGTTGCTGATCCTTACACTGTAATGTCTGATACGTCAGATCATATACCCTTTAATTTGTAGATGTGGGTGTTATATAAATAAAATAGATATATTTTTTTAATTATTATTAGTCATTTTTATCCATTAAACATATATCTGCTAAATGGATATGAAAAACCCACTGTGAATGTTCAGGATAATCTGGAATGGTACCGTGAGGAATGTAAAAAAGGTCCGCGCTTCCTTTGGAATGGGGAAATAGAGTGTTTAGGTGTAGTGGCCTTTCCTTAGGGCCACACACTACCCGCTTTTGTTTTTTTAAATGTAGATTGTGAACCCCATATAGGGATCATAATGTACAATTTTTTTCTCCTATCAGTATGTTTTTGTGGAATGGGAGGAAATCCACGCAAACACGGGGAGAACATACAAACTCCTCGCAGATGTTGTTCCTGTTGGGATTCGAACCCAGGATTCCAGTGCTGCAATGCTAACCACCGCTCAGGTCTTTTTTCCAGGAGCCGTTTCTTCTGGCTCCCGGTAAAAAGAAGCAGGATGTTTATTCTTCAGGCCGATTCGCCTCATGATTCGGCCTGAAGACACTCCCTTCTCTGGGCTAGGCCCATTCATTGGGACTAATCCGGAGCAGAGTCGCGGCTGGATACCAGTTCAGTCTGTCGGCTTTCAGTCGCGGCTACCCGTTTTTTTGGATTGTAACCTGAGGCGACCTCCGTCTCAGGTTCCAGACCAAAAAACTCCATGTGAACTTACTCTAAAGTCCGCAGAGGAAACCCCTGCAAACTTTCAGTGTAAAGCACTATGGGAAGAATCGTGATGCGTTACTGCTGCGGTTTTTCCTGCAGCGCTTTGTTGCCACGTGGGGCCTTAGCCTTGGGCTGGTTACACAACAACATTCACGTTCATGTGTACGGGCCCATAGAAATGAATGGGTCAGGCTGCTATCCGTGATATACACAGATAGCACACTGAACACAGCCATGGTCGTCTGCCTAAGTAAGACAGTGTTAGATTTCTGATCTATTTGTGGTTTGTGGCGTAAAATCATTTAAGGATGTTTTATTTTATGCAGGTGGGCTCAATTCTTGTCCTGATCTTATGACATGTTATACAAATACAACCTTGTTTGGCTTTGGAAATGCCATAATGGCGGAGGACGCTTTCATTTTCAGGGCTATGAGTTAGACGCACATTTAATCCAGTCACTTAGTTTGTGTAAACATGATTTGTAAGGTTGGGTTTGTACAGACGGAGTGAATAAATCCTTGTATGCCAACAGTGAACAGGGAATATGCTAAAGCAGTATCTTAGTTGATCTCCACCATGTGGTTGTCTATCGGTTGTAGCCGATGTGGAAATTGTACGTTTTACACCAGCTAGTGTCACAGGTTGGAGATGGCCGGCCTAGGGAATGATCCGGGAATGGTCAAGTATTATTGACACAAATTGTTAAAGCCTCATAAACCAAGTGAAAGTGCTCCCAAAACCCAAAATAGAATGAACGCAGATGATAGCCCAATATAACATTAGCAATTTACAGGAACCAATACAGAATTGTGTGATCCCCATTAATACCATAGAATTATTCATTAGAAAATTGAAATTTTTTTAAAACAACAACAGCAGCCACAAGCGTCTAAATGGCCAACATGACTTGGCATGTACAGTATGTGCGAGATCAATGATCGGTTTTGCTGCATTGTGGTTTATTCTTGGCGGTCATCCCATTTCTTTGTAAATTGATTTAGGGTTGACTGCTGTGAAGGTCTTGGGATATCCCATGATTATTAGTATCAGCATTATAGTATTTTAGTAGCAGAGAAAATACAAAACAAATTACCTTTAAGAGCCTTTGATGAATACTGTTTAAAGGGTTTTTTCAGGCAGAATTTTTTATTTTTTTAAATTTTTTTTAGAAAGGTCTGTTAATGCTAGTAATGGGTTAATAAGTACACCCAAATACCTTTAGCAGTGTTGGGAGTGATTTCTGGGTGTCTCTGGTTGCTGCGGCATCCTCTGTCTTTGTTTATTGGATGTAGCTTCCTGCTGTGCAGCTTCCTGTGTAGCTGCCACATTAGCTCCCTCTAACTCAGCCCCCCTCACTCTCTCACTCCGTTACAAAACCCTCCCTGTCTCACTAGCCTAGCCCCTCCCACCCTGCCTGTCTCAATAAGCCTAGCCCCTCCCTCCCTGTGTCACTAAGACTAGAGACCCTGCCCATTATAGCCCCTCCCACCCTCCCCCGTCTCCCTGTCTAACCTATTCTGCCCACTACTAGCAGACCAGAAGGCAGGGAGGAGCTGTTTCCCAGACACAGTAAGGCTTGGTAGGTATTGATGGAGATAGGGGAGGGGAGAGAGTAATGGTGACATTCCGTTTCGAATGTGGTGAAACGGAACATCACTGGATTATTGGGTTGGTCACATGACCGTTCCAGGGATATAGGTAATTATACTTTTTTTTTTTAATGGAAGTAAATTCGAAGTTAGGTAGAGGGAGAGAGTTTAGTTTAGGGGTTAATTTTCAGTTTATCCTGGACAACCCCTTTAAGGCTAAGGTCCCCACGTAGCGAGCCAAAACCTGTAACTGCTGCGGAAAAAACTATGGCGGTAAATCCCCATCACTTCTCCCAATAAGTCCCCAGAACTTTCCTCTGCTTCTCTTATTCCTATGCGTTTCTAAAGTTGCAGCATTTACGTTGCAGATTTTTTATTGCCATGCATTGATGGGGTTAGCCATAATCTTATCCACTTTGGAGATACTGTAAAAGACTGCATTTGTGCAATGTGGGGCCCCGGCCTCTCCTTGAATACCAAGTCTTTCAACTAAAATATGTTATTTCTTTCCTAATGGCTACTCATTTTTTTTTTCCATTTTGCTCCATTTGTTTGATCAGGACTCAACTTAAATGAGTGTATGATCCCTCACGAGAACGGAGATAAGACTTACAGATGGCTCAGCTCTGCCAGAACTGATCTTCTTAGATTTCTCTCTGCATAGCACATGGCAACTTTATCTTCTGCGGATAGCATATTCTTACATGGAGAGACTCAAGGTGTCCATTGACTTTATTTGGGCTGTGTTCACACTACCGTCATGGCTTCTTTTTTCATAATGAAGCGGACAAAAGTAATAAAGTCTAACCAAGGTTCACAATGCCAGAGTAAACAGAAACATAGTTATACATGGTGTTAGTCAATAGTACCTTCTGTGCGTTCCTTTTTTTCCCATTCCATGGCTCCAGATGACAAACAAAATGGCCACCAATTCAGCTAATCATTGACTTCTAAATTTTTTAAAAGTAGGGACCAGAGGTGTTCAATTGATACCCCGAGAATGCATGGGCATAGGTTTATAACAAAATATTCTGATGGAGTAAGTTGTAGGTTAGAGTATTAATTGGTTCCAGAATAATGATTGTAAATCGTATATATTGTAACTAGAGGCCATAGTCCTAGTGATTGGTTTGGAAAACCCAAAACATAAAAAAATGAGGATTAAGAGAGATAATCACAAAACTGTTATAGATAAGGGGCAACGTGGTGGCTCAGTGGTTAGCACTGCAGCTTTGCAGTGCCAGAATCCTGGGTGTGATTCCTACCAGAAACAACATCTGCAGGGAGTTTCTATGTTCTCCCCGTGTTTGCGTGGATTTCCTCCCATTCTACAAAAACATACTGGTTAGAAAAAAAAGTACATTGTGATCCCTATATGGGGGTCACAATCTACAAAAACTGTTACAGATAAAGCAAGTCTTCAATATTAAATGGCTTGCCCATAAGTGTAATGGCCTGCGGAGAAGCTCTTTGCTGGAGTCACAGTGAAAGGTTTTGGTTAATTGGCTGGACCATCCAGTCAGTCGCATGTTCCTCAGAGTCCTTTGCATTGCATGTTGAATCAGGCTGGAGACCATGGTCTTCCATGGGTTGATAGTGGATATTTGCAGTGTGTTAAGCTCCATGGGACCCAGTACAACCTGCTATCACCTGAGTGAGTTATGACAGCAACAGTGGGAACCTTGTTCTTGTCATTCGAGTTTGTAGAAAGCATTGGTACAATGTTGCAACTTGTTGCTCTAACCCAAAAAAGTATTTCCTCAGTAACCAGAACATCCAGTGACTCTTGGATAGCTCTATAACATATTGAGGTCAGTGCCTTCCCCTACAAAAGTCCTGCAAGGATCCGATCCTACCATCATGCAGATACCATTGAACGTTGAATGTAGTTTCAAGTGACATTGGCCCAGAGAAGACCACTGTATACTAAAATATTGTAACCTAAGGCCATATTCACGTATAACAGTATGCACTAGGTTTCTAAGCTCTCTCTTTAAGCACATGTTGCTCAATTTATGTTCCGTTAAGTCTATTTTTACCTTTTTTTTTTGTTAAATGGAAATTATATCAACCCATGTTTTTTTTGGTTCCACCTTTGTTTCTTAACCTAAATCAACTCTAGGCTTCTCTTCCATAACCCGTGTTAGCATTCTACAAGACGCAGAAGCAAGTCGGCAAAATCGGTCTGGACCTCTTCCATATTTTGCGGCCCAGACTGTCGACTGTCTTGGACCATTTTTGTTGGCCACTGCACATTTTTTATTTACTCCTGTGGCGTCTGCTCACCAGTTTTTACAAGGCTTCATTGTATACAAGTTACACAATGATGTTATGAATACCTGGTCTTATCTTTTACATCTTCTCTGTATGGTGATTATATACAGAATAGACTCGCAATGTGGTTAACAGGAGCTGTCCCGTATTTCATATGCCTCTATGAAATCTGAAATTCCCATGAATGTCAGGGCTACAAAAATAAAGTCTGTAGTTCTCAGCCACCGAAATGCTGCAGGGGTTTATTTCTTTATAATCATGAGATGTTTTATGTTTATTTTTAATTATCTAGAACCTTGAGCGAATAAATGATACCCATTGTGAATGTGGTATCGGATGAATAATGCACGCCTCTGCTCCAACACAGCAGACGATAGAACTATTGAACACGTCACCAATTTCCTAAGTAAATAGATTCCTAGAGGTGCCATCGTCATGAAATTCTCACCAGATGTTGGTAACAACCCACCCAATCCACACGTATTTAATACTTTGTACCAGAGATGAGC
Source organism: Leptodactylus fuscus (assembly GCF_031893055.1). Classification (NCBI taxonomy): domain Eukaryota; kingdom Metazoa; phylum Chordata; class Amphibia; order Anura; family Leptodactylidae; genus Leptodactylus; species Leptodactylus fuscus. The sequence goes on along the minus strand of NC_134275.1, from coordinate 17,153,584 downwards.
GAGTACTATTTGAAACAGCCGTTTCGAATAGCACGAACCCATAGGAATGGATGGAAGCAGCCGGCACGCTGACTTTGCCGGCGGCCGGCCGCTTAACCCCCTGCATGCCGGCTGCGTCCATTCATTCCTATGGGTGCGTGCTATTCGAAACAGCTGTTTCAAATAGTACTCGCTCATCTCGGACCCCTCCTGTATGGAGAAACTAGTCACGTGCATTGCTCAGGTGTGATTTTGGCCCGATCTTCCACACAAACACTCTTCACATCCTGAAGGTACATTGGGCTTCTTCTACGATCTTTGGTTCTTTCCATTGATTTTCTATTGGATTCAGGTCATGTGATCGGGTCGGCCATTCGAGCAACTGGAATCAACTGAGAGTTTCCTTGGCTGTGCATTTGGGATCATTGTCTTGTTGAAATGTCAGACCTTGTTTCATCTTCATCATCCTGGTAGTTGACAGCAGATTTTTTATCAAGAATGTCTCAGTACATTGGCAGTGCTGCAGATGGGGATGTCCACGTGTGCCGCAGGTCCTATTCCTGTCCTATTTTGCGGCCCGTGCTTCCGTGGCTCCTATTCATTTAATGAAAGGAGATGAGGAAGCATGGCACGTGCACAAGTGGCACATGGGGACATCCTCATGTGCAGCCCATGCTTTTAATTCTTTGCAGGCTGGTTGCAGCACAGTCGTCTACACCCGGCCTTTTTGTGAAGAAAACTCCATTTGGGGTTGGAAAACCCCTAAAATGCCATTTCAGGTCTTTAATAGAGATGAGCGAGTAGTGAAATATTCGAAATTCGATATTCGTTTCGAGTAGAGCCTCAATATTCAACTACCTGATCGAATATCGAATCCCATTATAGTCTATGGGAAAAAATGCTCGTTTCAGGGGAAACCGCTATTCGACTAAAGGAGTCACCAAGTCCACGAGTAGCAGGAGGAAAGTGTTTAGGAGGAGCGTTGTGCAGTTAAAGTGCACGGACCCCATAGACTATAACGTGGTCCATGTGCTTGCCTGCACGAATGACTTGCTATACACGGTATAGGATTCAGCCAATCAACGTTGGTTCTGCAGGGGGGATGCTGCAATACTATCCTGTGGGTCTATCATTCTCCCCGCACCGTGTCCAACTCCTTCCACTTTACTTTTAGGGTCGGTTCACATTAGCGCTTGCCTCCAGACCGGAAAGAGTCCGCAGGAGGACCCCTCCAAAGGGAATATCAGCACAACTGCAAGCGCTGGACAGTTAAGCACATGGACCCCATAGCATATAATGGGCTCCGTGTGCTTGCCACGCACTGCCCGCATGAATCATAATGTGAACCGACCCTTACTCGTCCTGCAGAACCAGCGTTGATTTGCCGAATACTATACACTGTATAGCATTCAGCAAATCAACGCTGGTTCTGAATCGAATGCTGCGAATAGGACTAGTATTCGATCGAGTACGAGTATTTCGAATACCGTAGTATTCATTCAAATATTTACTCGATGGAATACTACTCGCTCATCTCTGGTCTTTAACAATTGGGTGCGTCATCTGGAAAACCGCTCAATCACAAAAACCGGTTATACCATAATATATTGTGATAAGTCATGATAAATAAATGTAAAGGTTAGGGCAAGGTTTCCCAGAAAGGATTTAGACGGTTTCCCAGGCAGACAGCTCTGCTTTACATGTGCTAAATAGAATGGCGAGGACAAAACAAGTCTTAGCAATGTAAATGATTGTCAAGGATTTACACAAACATGGCCAAGAATAGGTTATGGGATTAAGTGAAACAAAGTAACAAAAAAATTACTAAACAACAATAATACACCAGTTGTCTGTCCTATCCCTTAGTAGCAAAGCTTTAATACGAATGCAAGGTACAGGCATGCAAATGTTCATTCTCCCCGGGCAGTGTCTCAGAAGGATCATGAGCGTCACTGCTATATGGACTTACCGGAGGGAATTTTCTATTGCATTTATGTCAGTTTTCTGGAGTAATGTAGGGCATACTTGGTGCATGACCCTTTTTTGCTCCAAAGATGTGCCACTTTGCCATGTCCCTGTCCCGAACAGAACTTTCTAAAGTTGGGTGGAATTGGGTGGAAATAAAGGCAGTCTCGGATTGTCAAATTTAATACGGCTCATACCAGAAAAGTGGTATGCGCTATACCTGGAATCTGTGCAGGTCCCTGAAGACCTAGATTTCAGTTCTGGAGCATGGAACCTTAATTCTGTTCCATCTCATGCATAAATCCCCTCCATTCTATGTTGAAACCATTTACTGGTGCAATACAACGGACTGAACGGTGCTGTCACAGATTGGTGATACTTTCACGCTTGTACTGTTTTATATCTATTGGCACTATGTGTATTTATTTTGTTCATGTCTTTAATCCGCTGACTCTCCAACCTCACTGCTCCAGGGCTGCTTGTCGGTGTTTGTCTGCTTTCGTAAGAACAGATATTCTCTGCTTCTGCACCTGACCACTAAGGCCAGTGAGTAACTGCAGAAGTCATATGCGCATGTACGGCATATTCTAGGAGGTAGTCAGAGATTTTTGCACTGTAGGGATCCTTCAAAAACGTTTTCAATGAGTTCCCTAAATGACAATCCAGATCGGAAAATCCAGTCAACACATCAACCAGATTTCCCAATCTGAACCCTGGCAGGAGACGGGACTCCTTGCATCATAGTGATATATAATGCTCGAGGTCCCTGCCTGCAACCTCCATCTAGTAGGGATAGTACAACCAGGTCAGACAACATTAGAAAAGGGACCATTGTACCTTTTAATAGAAAAAAAAAGTGATAAATGCAAATATCTTATAAAGGTGCATCTAAACCAATATAGTTGCACAACATTTAAGAAGGAATTGCGCCTACATCATCAAAGTAAGACGCGCCAATAGTCTGGAAAAGGTGCACCTGCAAAACAATATGGCCAAAAAGGGAACAATCCCCATTGCTTTACATGTCGTCCACTATTTTGCAGACATGCTCCAATGGCCACCAGTGGACACCGATTGTATGCGGTCTGGTATAGAAGCGATTCCTTTTTATCAGTATGCATATGCGACATAATCAAAGCCATAATGGGAATCTAACCTTATACATTCGGTCTAGTTGAAAATGATTTCTTTTTGTGGCGCGTTAGCTCACCATTAACAGGCTACAGATGTGTCCATCCTCTTCGCCTACATATTTTATTAAAACCAAGAAACACTGCCTCATTTCATTGCCCTCGCGCGGCCTCTGCACCTGCATGCATTTTGTTACCCACTTAAGCCAGTAAACACAGCAAAAGTAGGGAAAAAAACTGAATAAACCCAGCAGTCACCAATGTTCTCTGGAGAAGAGTCAGAAATAGCTTAAATTTTGTTTTCTCCCCTCAACAGAAAGCCATTTGCTCCTGTGCCCTGCTCATGTAACCCCCTCAGTGCTGAAATGCAGACGTCAGATTTACGCTCATCGTCACCTTTCCGTGATAGACACATTTCTCAGCAAGTAGAAAATCCGATAGAGATTTGCTGGCAGATAATGGCATCACGTATTCGTTTCTTATTATTTTACTCATATTTACTCAGGTTTTATTTTGAGCCTTTGAATCTGCAAAAGACTTAGTCATGCTCCTATATATTGGTTTTGAGTCTTGTGTTGTGCGTACACACTCGGGACATATTTATCCGACAGCGGCTTGTAGTAGATGTCACACAGTGACTACGGTCACCCTTAGGGAGCCATTAGAAAAAATCATATATTAGGCTCCGTTCCCACGAAGTAACACGCCGCGCATTCAGACATGTATACCCGTGTCAGAGTGTGAGCGCTCAAAACAGATCCCATTCACTTCAATGGGTGCCGACTTACGCGCGCTACACATTGAAGTCAATGGATTAAAAAGCCTCCCATTGATTTCAATGTGTAGCACCCGTAAGCCGGCACACACTGAAGTGAATGGGATCTGTTGTGAGCGCTCACACTCTGACACATGTATATGTGTGTGAATGCGCGGCGCGTTACTCCGTGGGAACGGAGCCTCAAACCGTACAGTGATATTTTTTGGCAATGGCCCCCTATATAGGAAAACACTTTTTTTCATTGCAGCTGAAAAACATTGTATGATATATAGCGGTCAGATGGATGCCAAATTCTCAAGACATTATGGCTGAGGACCCACATTGTGGAAATTTTTTTACAATTTTTGAGCCAAAGCCAGGAGTGCATTGAACAGAAGTTAGACGTATCAGTAGTTCCTATATATTTGCCATAGCTTTTGTAGCTATTCTTGACTTTGGCTGAAAAAAAAAAACAAAAAAAAACGCAGTCTATGGGGTCCGTGTGGTTTCTTGGCTAACTGCTCTTTAATGCATTCAGTATCCCGTTTGAAGGGTCCCCAAACGGACTCCCTGAATGGAATACCGAACGCAGATGTGAACCGGGCCTTAGTAAATCATAGTAAATTCACTTTTTTGCTATTGCGTAGGGAGGGGTTTACTACAACATATAAAAATCACATAGTGATTTCTCCATTTTGTTTCAGTTAGAAGCATTTGCCTAGGTGGTATAAAACTGAAGATACAGCGATTTGAAGTGACGCCCTTCCCTTTGGCATTTGCTAGGTGTGTACGTTTTGGCAATACAGGTTAAATATGAGATGGACCTTCCAGACAACACTTAAGATATTTTGTCGCTGGGGAAAACTTTACAACTGTCTGAAAAGACCCCAGAGTATAATAATTGTTTATGGGTGTCCACAGTGGGGCATAATACTGTGTGCAGGGGCCACTATGGGGATAATAGTGTGTGCAGGAGCCACTATGGGACATAATACTGTGTGCAGGGGCCACTATGAGGGGTCATACTGTGTGCAGGGGCCACTATGGGGGGTCATACTGTGTGCAGGGGCCACTATGGGGGATAATACTGTGTGCAGGGGCCACTATGGGGGATAATACTGTGTGCAGGGGCCACTATGGGGGATAATACTGTGTGCAGGGGCCACTATGGGGGATAATACTGTGTGCAAGGGCCACTAAGGGACATAATACTGTGTGCAGGGGCCACTATGGGATATAATACTGTGTGCAGGGGCCACTATGGGGGATAATACTGTGTAAAGGGGCCACTAAGGGGGATAATACTGTGTGCAGGGGCCACTATGGGGGATAATACTGTGTGCAGGGGCCACTATGGGGGATAATACTGTGTGTAGGGGCCACTGAGGGATATAATACTGTGTGCAGGGGCCACTATAGGGCATAATAGAGCGCGCAGGAGGGGGTCGGTCGAGGTCAGGGGGGCTCCGTGTCAAAAGTTCACCACGGGGCCCCGCCATTCCTAGTTACGCCACTGGCCATCGATATCTAGTGTTGGACAACTCCTAAATACTTAAGTTCTTTAAAAAAAAAATTAACTACTTTAGAGAGCGAACGTTCTCCGCCTGCGTGATCAATGATTGCGAGTATTTGGGATTATGTTTTCCGCTTACAGCTATAGTAAAGTCCAGATTGTAATTGCGCTATTACAGAAACTGTAAGTTCTTCCTAATGTAGCAACTCAAGGAAGGATGTTTTTTCTTAAGAATAAAGACTAAATAGAATGCAGCCCAACATACTTGTAAGGACCTTTGTGTTAAGGGACATTCCAGTGGTTTCTTGATCCTTTAAATAATTCAGCACATTTTATGTTAAGTGTTCCAAAATGAATACAATAACAGCGACACTCACAATTTCAGGTTCCTTGATCATAGTGACCGTACCAAAATGAATAAGCAATAAATAATGCATCACATGACCAACATGGCACAGTGTATTCTACCACAACAAACGGAGAACGGAGTGAATTTACAGACCATCTTAGTGCGGCGTGCCGGAAACCATTTGGTGGCATTCCAGGGCCTACATGTAATAATTGCTACGGGTTTATTGTACTTTCTATCAATCCTTTATCATATGAATGCATTCACCAATCCTTATCCATGATCCATGGTGAGACATATACCATGCCATAAATGGGTAATTCTATAGGAAGCCACCAAACCTACTATAATGTTTTTGGAAAGTCAGAGCATGGATAACATATAAGGTTATAAATGTATTGCCATACTCTGGTTCAAACTATATGTTGCAAAGCAACAATGCTAGCCACCCAGATGCCTCGATACCTTATAGATAGAGATGAGCGAGTAGTATTCCATCAAGTAGGTATTCGATCGAATACTACGGTATTCAAAATATTCGTATTCGATCGAATACTACTCGCTATTCGCAGTAAATATTCGATTCAGAACCAGCGTTGATTGGCCAGGTTCGTCCTTGCTAGTCAGGAGAGCTGGAAGCTTGCTGTTACGAGGGAGCTTACTTTTTCTCATAGGAATGCATTGACCAGCATTGATTGGCCAGTGTACAGCATTCGGCCAATTAACGCTGGTTCTGCCTGAGGCTCGTCTGTGGGGAGGCGGAGTCTAAGATTGGACCACAGCAGTCTCCATTGTGGTCCGATAATAGACCCCACCTCCTCACAGACGACCCTCCGGTAGAACGGAGCTGTCTGCTTCCTGACCCATTCTCTGTGTATCAGCTGCTGAGAACAACTGATCGTTGAGAGTGTTGGGTGTTGAACCCTCACCAATCTGATAGTAACTACCTATCCTTTATATAGAGGACCGATATTTAGCCCAGAAAACCGCTTTAATCTCATACAGCAACATCATAGGAGAATTCAGAATTAATTGTCTTAACTGGAGTCAGTTTGTGGCATCAGATATTGTCTTGTGATCACTAACTATAGCTGTCTGTTCTTTATTTTAAGCACTTGTCTGTCTCTTAGCTCCATTATGGCAGCGCTGTGATTTGTGACTATAGTTCTCCCTCCTCGTTGCAGCTTTTCCTTTCCAGATAGGCTGCTGGGTATAATACAGATCCGTGGCATGCTCACCAGAAAGTCATGGCTGAAGAGCTGATGTATTTCCTTGCAAGAGCAGAATGACTTCAAATTACAAACCACTAAGCCAAAAGTGAACAAAAGATGATTATAAGGCAGCCGAGCCTACTGTATACTGAGGCAGTTACCCAAGTAAGGAAGAGCCTGGAGTGTCACTTTAAACTGAATTTAAGAAAGATTGGAAAGAAACTTCAGCAGTCCCATGAAATGATACCGAAAACCTTATTCTAGATTAGAGAATCGCACCAGCAAAAAACATTTTGTATTACATACTGTATATACTCGAGTATAAGCCGAATTTTTCAGCCCAGTTTTTGTGCTGAAAAAGCCCCCATGGCTTATACTCGAGTCAGCAAAAAAATTATTTATTTATTTATTTTTTTTAATTTTTAGGAGGGGGTCTATGATCATCCACAATATCAATGTATAGAATCTCCCATAAAACAGTGCAAAAAAAAATAAAAATTTTAAAAAAATAAAAAAATAAAAGTTGTAAATCCCTCCTTTCCCTAGAATACATACAAAAGTAGAAAATGACTTTGAAACACATACACATTAGATATCCCTGTGTCTGACAGTGCCCGGTCTACTGAATATAGGGGATCTGCAGTGCTCCTGTTCCATCGGGAAGGGGTTAATAGGAGCACTGCAGATACTCTATAGTCAGCCAGACTGAATTCCAAGTGGGGGAAGAAAAAACTCAGTCCTCAAGCTCAGGGAAGGGGCAGACAGACAACCAAAACACCCCCTCCCCTTCACCAGCATCTACTGCACCCAAAAACTCCGACCATTTTAATTTTTGAAATTTTCCAGTAGCTGCTGCATTTACCCCCTAGGCTTATACTCGAGTCAATAAGTTTTCCCAGTTTTTTGTGGTAAAATTAGGGGCCTCAGCTTATATTCGGGTCGGCTTATACTCGACTATATACGGTAGTTCTATTTTACCAGTAATAGCGGCTCAGTTGAATCCATACATTGTGAACCCCTTGGGTCACGTATTTCGAGTCTGACCACTAGTCTACAGTTTACTTGAATGGCTGACTTCCTTGAAACCACAGGATAACATCAACATACATCAAATTCCTCTTGGAAGCTCGCAGATACCGGTTCTTCCTACTGTGCTCCATTTTCTACCAGGAATGCGGCGATATAGTAGTTGATCCCATAAGTCACATGGCTTTTCTCTCCTTTGTGTTAGTGTTGTGTGCAGAGGTCTCCTGTTTCCTATTGCTATCCCCTGCCTCTTACTTGAAAGTTATGAAGGGAAGAAACCTATCAGTCACCATTAAAGGAGAGCAGCCAAAGCTATGTCTCCAAGGATTCATTGTACTATCGTTCTAGACTTCATGCTGCTCTTCTCTGCCTCCAGCTTATGATAGATTTGAGCTTACACACTGTCAGCTCTTATAAGCAGGAGGCAGGGACAGTGGCGTAAAGCTGCATTTTATAAGATACATTAAAAACTTGCAGAGTCAGAGAAGTTTTATTTCTAAAGGACACAAATTCAATTAGCTTTTTCGCATGCCGCCATTAGATAGGGCTGAGAGCCCTGCAAGAGCAATGTGACGAGAAATTTGCCACCTCCGCCTCTGAAAGGCCAAATGCATAATGTGAATTATGAAAAATAATCAGCTGTCTAGGCCCCTCTTTTTAAGCAAATATCAGGATACTGTGAGTTAAATGTTATATTAATAGCGATATATGGTCCAGTAGGTGATACTGGAAAGCCGTAATTAACTGTGGCTGTCATGTCGGAATTTCCTGCACGATTTTCTGCACTCGATGCAACATTCTGCATGGATCATTGATTATTAATTACAATAAGGATACAAGTCCAACACTATACAAAATATAAAGGTCACTAGTGGATACATGGAATATGATGTGGATTATCAGAGACACAACAGTACTGCTTGATACAAGACGTGATGGCGGTCTATAATTTTTTACCCTTTAACTCGTATCTACTACAGCAGCTGTACGTCCCGAAATTGTAGCCTGTCGGTTGCTATAGTAGTGATTGTTAGTCTTACAGTGAAAAAGGTTTTTTTTTTTGCTACAGTGAGTTGACCTTAAAGGGATCCTATCATTAAAACTCAATTTTTTGTGACTAACATGTTGGAATAACCTTAAGAAAGGCTATTCTTCTCCTACCTTTAGATGTCTTCTCCGCACCGCCGTTTGGTATAAATCCTGGTTTTCGAGGGTATGCAAAGTGAGTTCTCTCGCAGCACTGGGGGCGGTCCCCAGAGCTGAAACAGCCCTGGGGACGTCCCCAATGCTGCGAGAGAACTCTCCAGCGCCACCTCCATCTTCTTCAGGAACGTCCTCATCACGCGTCTTCTTCCGGCGCAGGCTTCAAACTTCTAGGCCTCGGACCTAGGGCAAAGCCAACTGCGCATGCCCGCCGGCCACAAGAAAATGGCTGCTTACACAGTAGTAGGAGAAGACACGTGAAGAGGACATTACTGAAGAAGATGGGGCGGCACTGGAGAGTTCTCTTGCAGCATTGGGGATGCCCCCTGTGCTGCGAGAGAACACATTTGCATACTGAAGAAAACTGGGATTTCTACCGAATGGCGGTGCGGAGAAAACATCTAAAGGTAGGAGAAGAATAGCCTTTCTTAAGGCTATTCCTACATGTTAGTCAAAAAAAATTGAGTTTTATTGATAGGATCCCTTGGGGGGAATCGCTCAGGTAGATGCTTGTAGCAGTGCAGGAAACATGGACACAGATACTGGATTGCACACAAGTTCAGGGTTTATTCACATGTAACTCATACACTGCTTTTGCAAAGCCACAGGATAAACAAAACAAAACCCTTCTCGGCTGAGAAACTAACTTAAACGTAAGGAAACTTTTCCCTGACTATACAGGAAACTGGCTACCAGTCTCCCACCTTGGCAATAACAACGGGTGGCACAGTACCTGCTTTGGAGGTCCAGTCTGGACAGGTCAGCTCTGTCTGTGTGGTGCCACATTGCTAGTCTTCACACACAGACTGTTATTAGGGCCCGATTAGTCAGCTGACCTCCCTGGTGTGAGTTTTTACCAAACACCCTTTAGCTGCCTGGCTGGGACATACCTGTCTTCCCAGACCACACCCTTCACTCTCTCAGACCCTTTAAAGGCAGCATTCACACTGAGTAACGCTGGCGTTTTTTGTGCTTATTTGGGCGCGTAGACGCCGCGTTTGCGCCGCGCTATTTTGCAGTAGCGTTGTACGGCGCAAACGGCGTCTACGCGGCGTTTACGCGGCGCTACGTGCCCAAATAAGCACAAAAACGCCAGCGTTACTCAGTGTGAATGCTGCCTAAAGGTAAGGCCCCATGTAGCTGGCCGCAGAAAAAAACCACGATGGAATCGCATCACAGTTTTTCCCATATCACTTTTCACAGAAAATCCGCAGAGGTTTCCAGTATTTTTTCATCCAGACACAAAGTTGGACATACAGGACTTTGTGTCTGGCCGAAAAAAACGGTTTTACCGCAGACCGATCGCAGACGGACACCGCGTGAACGCTCCCTTAGTATTCGTTTCATTGTTTCTTTCTGAACATGTTTATATAGAGAAAATTACATTTAGTGAATGAATTTTACTCGTGCAGAATCCTAATCTCTTTTGGAAAGCACGAAAGGAAAATTTCCAGCTGTGTAACCAAAAAGTATGTCCTTCATAACTTAGGGATTTCCAATGGTACCATGATGATTGTATGAGAGGTAACTTTATTTCGAGAATTTGAGTATCTAGATCAAAGAACTCGGAATCTTAATATTATTTTACATTATGCGGTAGATTTACAGTCAGATTTGGATTCTGGGTCGTAGGAGGCGATATGGGATACAAGATCAAGACTAAGCTTGAAAACTTATAACCCGAAATCGCTTACAGTACACTAGGCTGGTCGTGGATAAAGTAATTCTGCAATAATTTTATTACTTTGGCAGTATTTTCACAGAATCCATACAGTGTGGTCTGTCTTTAGATTACCGTGCTTGGCCTGCTCAGCTCCGTCTCCATTGCACTCCTTGTTAGAACAGATTGGGGAAAAAGCAGATTTTTTGTAGGATTTTGGCCATCGTTTCAAAGCCTTGTGGGAATGTTAGGGAGGGGAGAATGGCTGCTGGCAGTCGCTCTTACTGGAAAGTTTATTAAAGAAAAAATGTGTTTGTAATGTATTGCAAAAATTTGCAACAACGTAAAGTTGTTCTGACTCTATTAAATGCAAGTATACGTGCGATCAGGCGAGGTGCTAAATTGTTTCAATAGGGACGATATTACCGTACGGCTACCGAGAGAGACGGAGAGGGCAGGACAAGGCAGACACAGCTGTTCTAGGAAAGACACAATAAAATTCTGTAACTGCACACGGCCCTGTGAACGTTGGTTTGAGGACATAACAAAGAGCGGAACGTACAGCTTAAAGAACCTAACATACTTGGGCAAAGGGTCCTACACAATGTCAAGCAAGTGGTTTGAGCGCGATGACTGATACAGTATAGACGTTTGCCAAACACGTTTGTTACATTCAGCTACAAAGTCTTTCTCTCTGTGGCCACAACCAGCACCGTGCCCAAACCTCTGTACAAGGGATCAACTTCACGCATTGCTTTTGTGGCTAGCTTATGGGATGGGGAGGAGGTTGTCATAGAGATTGCTTAGAAAAGGAAGCTGAAAGAAGAGGTTGCCAGCCAAGCTTGGCCGCCAGACAGCGCTGGGAGCGAATATGGCGAACAGGAAGTAGCTTCTCTTTGTGCCAGAAACCAGTGGCGAAAATTCCTGGGCACAAATGCCTTGTCATACAAGAGAAAGAAGGCTTGCAGATACTTAGAAGAGTATAACGCACTGTACGGTATGGGAATACAGTATAGAGATGTAGCAGAGCTGAGTTTGTATTGCAACTTTATTCTGTGTAGCGGTTTGTTAGACGCTTCATACTTCATGTTTTTGTATATAGAGAGTAGAGTAGCGATTATAGTATATAAATCATTTTCCTTGTGGATCAATTTTCATTCTACTTACCTACCAATAGTTCATCCCAAGAGACAACGCGCACTTGACAAGCTTAGCCCTGTTCACAAATCACCAAAGGGAGCTGGATTTATGTTAAAGGAGTTGTCTGGGATAAACTGATAATTAACCCCTAAAGTAAGGCCTGGTTCACATCTGCAGCGATAACCTGCTCGGGGAGTCCACATGGGGAACCCCTGAACGGACTATTGAACGTATTGGAAAGCGGTGTGCTGTGAAAGCACACGGACCCCATAGACTAAAATGGGGTCCGTGTGCTTTTCGCACGGACTCCGCACAAGTCATGCGGACAGGAAAGTAGATCCACATCAATTAAAAAAAATTATATTTACCCATATCCCTGGTTCAGTCATGTGACCACCCCACACCTTCTGATAATTCTGTGACAATCCATTTGACCACTTCTGAAGCGGAACATCACCATCACTCTTCCCCCTCCTCTATCCCCATCAATACTTATTAAGCCTTCCTGTGTCCAGGAAATGGGTCCTCTCTGTCTTCCTGTCTTCTAGAAGCAGGCGGAATAGGTTAGCCAGGGAGATGGGGGAGGGTGGGAGGAGCTAGTAATGGGCGGGATCAATAGACTTAGTGAGATAGGGAGTGTGGGAGGGACTAGTAATGGGAGGGATCCCTAGTCAGTGACAGTGGGAGAGGCTAGGCTTAGCAAAACAGTGAGGGCAGGAGGGGCTGGGCTTAGGGAAACAGAGGATTTTGTAATTGAGTGAGAGAGGAGGAGGGGCTGAGTGAAAGGGAGTTAGTGCAGCAGCTACACAGGAAGCTACAGCCAGTAAACAAAGGCAGAGGATGCAACAGCCACCAGAGACACCCAGAAATCAATCCAAACACTGCTAAAGGTATATGGGTGTACTTATTAACCCATCACTAGAACTAACAGACTTTTATATTAAAATATATATATATATATTTTGCCTGGAAAACCCCTTTAAGTGAGATGATGGACCCTGCACTAACTCATATTTTGTGACGACATGTTCTGTATCACACCTCAGTGTCCTATCTGCAATGTAAATTTCACAACTACATGGTGCTTAATATCATGCATTATACCGTCTATGTATCAATACAGAAAATGAGTTTATTGCAAGGTGTGTGGTTTGTAAGGAGATTAAGTTAACAGCGTTGTCTTTGTTGAAGGAGAGGAACAGAATTTTTAAATACAGGATGAAAAGACTTAATTCAAGGTCAGGAAATGGATATCCCATGTTCCCGGTTGCCAGTGTGACACTTGAATGCCAAATTTGGGTGGGAGTGTTTGGCTGTTATCCTGCCTGAGGCTAAAGTGTGATAGAACTGTGGGCTGAGCTGCGAAGGAATTGCAGATTTGTCAGAGGGACCATTGATATTGTATATAGGACCATGTGGGTTTCTGATGGAAAGCGGTGTTGATCCAGGGGACGTGTATAAATAAACCGTTGACTGCAGTAATTTCATTGATTTAGGGAGCTGTTTTAATAAGTCGTACTCATCCCCGAAGGCGGAAAATAAAACCGAGTCTCTTCTCTTGGAATCGAAGACGGGGACTGCGCAGTTTGGGCTAAAACACAGGAAAGATATATGACAAGACCACAACAGGTCTGCATTTGTCTGGTTATTTATAGTGATAGAGGTGAGCAGAGGAGAGCTAGGAACCGAGGGAGAGAAGGTATCCAATAAATAAAAGGCAAATTATGTATTTTGCAGAAGAGGAAGAAGAGAAGGCGAACGAAAAGCTGCAAACGCTAAAAGGGCGGCTTTTGCCCTGCATGTGAAGCGAAGTCTGGGAGGGCTGGGAACAAGTACAAAGACGAGTGAAAACATGATAAGGGAGAAGATTATTTGCTCATAATCTTCTTTTTTTTTCTATACCTCGGAAGCCGGACTTGTTAAATTATTTCATAAACACTTGGCAGCATGGAAGTTAACAGATATATTTATTTCACGAGTCCCACACCCTTGAGCAGCTCCTGCCTTGACCTTTAGATTTCACTCCTTTCCGCGCAGTCTTGTTGTGTCTGCCGTCTTGAATGTCTGTTCCTTGGCGGAAGATGTCTTTGACTTATTCCACACATCCTCACCATTCAAATACATGCACTCACATACCTATACAATATCATCCAGAAGATTTCATTTGCAGTCCACAACAATTTGCAATAGCAGACAATATATAGGAGTATGTGTTACAGTGTTGCAATATTTCTCTACTCAAGGCCAGGGCCTCACGTTGCGAAAACGCAGCCTTTGCAAAAAAACACAGTGTTTTACATTGTCTGCAAAGTGGATGAAATTCTGGCTAATACCATCCACCTATGGCAGAAGATAAATCTGCAGCGGAAATGCAAGAGCGTTTTTGCAAATCAGAGCATGTTGATTATATCTGGACATCCTGCACCCCCTGTGACCCCAGAGGAAACGGTGACATATGTGAGTGACATCATAGATGCCTCTCCAGCGAAATAGAGTCCACTTTCTTCTTTTAATTTTACCTGACCTTCACAGGGTTTAGGGCAGTTCTTGTAATGGGACTGAGCTGCTTGTGTAACATGTGACCGATAAACATGATATCATCAGCATATGGAAGAGGCTTCCGGCTGCGTGTGTGAGCACCATGGCTTCTTCGAACAACTGGTTCAGGATGTTGGTTACCTGTCTTAAGGATAGACTATCAACATGTGAGTCCTGGACAATCCCTTTAAGTAGAATTAACTGCATTGCTACATTAGTGAGATCCTCATTCTGTGGAATCCAATTTGACTCCTCTGTGCATAGATCATGGTACCAATTGCCTTAAAGATGATCCAAGGTTTTTTTTGTAAATGTGAGCCAAGTATATTGATGTCACTTTTGGATAGCAGTGGATTCTGAATCCAATTTTGTGTATTCTCTTCTTAGTTTGGCATTATTAACATAATCCTTAGGTGAAACCAAAGCTGGCCATGCACATTAGATTTTATTCTGATATCTGTTCCAAACACACAAAAAATCAAAAACATTCTCATTAGACTATGTTCATCCCAACACATGGCGTTTCTGAGCAGCCCATACTTTGAAAGATACAAAATAGAAAACTATTCGCTTCCGCAGTCTGAATTCTAAGGGTAAGTTCAGACGGAGTGTTCTAGTCCGGAGCCAGTTATCTGCGACTGAAGGCTGGTGTACTGCACCGACATCCAGCCACGCACTCCACTCCGGATTAGGCCCAATGTATGACCCCCATGGTTAGTGGTATTAGTAGCCTGAAAAATGAGCTTTGTAAGCAATCACCATAGAATCGGTCACAGATCGTAGACTGTCGGCTTCTCTGCAAGTACCGGGGCTCTGCATTGGTACCATTTTCACCGCAGTTACCTTACCTTTAGGCTAAGGCCCCACGTTGCGGAAATGCAGCTTTTTTTGTTGCAGATTTTGCTGCGGTTTTTTGAGCCAAAGCCAAGAATGGCTAGAAAAGTAATGGGAAATATATAGGAAGTTCTTACACTTCTCCCTTCTGTTCAATCCACTCCTTGATTTGACTCAAAAAAACCGCAACCAAATCTGCAACAAAAAAAGCTAAATTTCCGCAACGTGGGGCTTTAGCCTTTGGGGTATTAGGGTAGTTGTGGATCCATCAGTGAACACTACGTGGATCACATTATATATATATATATATATATATATATATATATATATATATATATATATTCCCTGGGACCAGTACTGTGAATCCAATCACCAGAGAATCCTGTTGTGGTCTAAGTTCAGGGACGTTGCATTGTTCTCGCTGTATTATAGACTCTATAATTCTACTGTATTATGGTCACGTTATAGAAACCTCAGGACTTCTTTACACGGCACAGTTTAATGCAATTTTACAAAGGCAGGAGTAGATCCAAACAAAAGAAGTAAATGATAGATACCATGAAGTATAACATCTCAAAAGAAGAAAAAAAAAAAAAGACACCGAGCAGACCGTAGTGTAGATCTGTATAATTAATATTTTGGTGAATTTACAATATAGGCTCACCTTCAAAGGTTGTGTGGATAAAGTGAAGTATGAAGGATGAAATGAAGTATAACATAACCTCAAAAACACTGCGAATATCTATTTTTGGAATATTCAACAATTGTTATAGTTTGGCATAAAGGAATGAATTATAAGCCATCATACGGACAAGGCTTGGGCTCACATATTCATTATTTTAGCTTGGTTTTTAACCCCATTTGTACCTTATTATGGCAGAAAACTGTTATATCTAGTCTCTCTTTTTTAAATTTTTTATTTAGTTTGTGAGCCCCATATAGGGCTCACCATGTACATTTTTTGCCTATCAGTATGTCTTTGTAGAATGGGAGGAAATCCACACAAACACGGGGAGAACATACAACCTCCTTGCAGATGTTGTTCCTGGCGGAATTCAAACCCAGGATTCCAGTGCTGCAAGGCTCCAGTGCGAACCACTGAGCCACCGTGTTGCCCCTGTCTAGTCTCCTACATCACTCCAGTTTGTTGACTACTTGTTTGGCTTGTAAAAACACAATAACCGTCCTCAACTTGTTTGCAAAAATTAAGGCGACGGAGCGCTGGTCCAACTTGAATAAATCTGTTTTTCTAAATGGGTGTAACACAACGCGTTTCGGGTAAAACCCTTTCTTACGTATGATGCACTTTACCTGAAACATGTTGTGTTACACCCATTTGGAATAAAGATTTAATTAAGTTGGACCAGTGCTCCATCACCTCATTTTTTGCAAAATTCTGGATTTTCCTGACGTGTACCTGGTACTACGTTCCTGAGGTCGCCAGCCATTATGACGGTGAAAACGGTGCAGCAAAATCTCTTCCCCGGGGCACGTAACGGGAAAGCAGACAGTGTGCTGAGTTCAGAACACTGTGTGCTTTCTAGCGAGGACATGAAAGGACTTCTTTAAAGGATTATCTTATCTTAGTTTGTATCTGCATTAGAGGTTCGGAACCTCTATTGCAAATCCCATCAAAATCCATTTGGCAAAATCACGGATACCTCCCATTTTTTACTACTGTATTAGTGGTACTGGGTTACTTAAGTGTCATTTCTATGGGCTTTCTCCATCCTGTGCCTTCTGTAGGTACGTTCGCGGAAAAACAAGGTGTCCTGCTTGTGTTTACCATTCTATCTATGGTATCAGTCCATAGCTCTGACTGTGTGTAGGTGAGTTTCAGGCATACAATTCTGGATAGTTTCTTGGAAACTTCTACTTCAATACTTTGATTTATTCAGTATTGTTTATTTTCCGCAAACTTAATGATCATCTTCACTATCTAAACATATTACTTAATCATTTCCATATGTCTTACTTGACAGGTAGACTCCCAAAGCTGGCAAGAATGTTATTTTACAGGTGTTACCGCCTTCTAATTCACCAAAACTGTCAGGGATTAATAACCTGGTTTAGATGCATGGAGATTGATTTTCCAGGAATTGAACAGTCATGAACGATCTTGTTTGTGGCTGCACCTTTCTACAACCCTGGTTGTGAGAACCCGGTGGGACAAGTTTTCCTTTCCCATAGTATTTGGTGTAAAACCTTTCATGGTAGCACAAGATGACTTTACTAGGAAAATGTATTTGAATATGTGATGGATATTTCCCATCACAGATGGGAGAGGTGTAAGGTGCCCCTAATTTTACCACTAAAAACTGGTAAAACTTATTGACTCGAGTATAAGCCGAGGGGGGGAAATGCAGCAGCTACTGGAAAATTTCAAAAATTAAAATGGTCGGAGTTTTTGGGTGCAGTAGGTGCTGGGGAAGGGGAGGGGGTGTTTGGTTGTCTGTCTGCCCCTTCCCTGAGCTTGAGGACTGTTTTTTCTTCCCCCACTTGGAATTTAGTCTGGCTGAATATAGGGGATCTGCGGTGCTCCTATTAACCCCTTCCTGACGGAACAGGAGCACTGCAGATCCCCTATATTCAGTAGACCGGGCACTGTCAGACACAGGGATACCTAATGTGTTTGTGTTTCACAGTCATTTTCTACTTTTATATGTATTCTAGAGAAAGGAGGGATTTACAACTTTTATTTATTTATTTATTTATTTTGCACTATTTTATGGGAGATTCTATACATTGATATTGTGGCTGGTCATAGACCCCCCCCCACCTAAAAAAAAAATAAAAATAATAATAATTTTTTTTTGCCGACTCAAGTATAAGCCGAGGGGGGCTTTTTCAGCAAAAAAAATTGTGGTGAAAAATTCGGCTTATACTCGAGTATATACAGTAACACTTTTGCTTTCTGCAAGATTTCTACAAGCTTGTTTGCGCCAGGATCATGAACAACACTGAGGCTGACAATAGTGAGGGCTACTCCATTTCTTTTGCACTTACCGTATATATTCGAGTCAGCAGAAAAAAAAAAAAAATTGTTTAAGGAGGGGGGGGGGGGGGGGTCTATGGCCAACTGGAATAGTAAGGTATAGAATCTCACCATAAAATAGTGCAAAAATAAATAAATAAATAAAAGTTGTAAATCCCTCCTTTCCCTAGAATACATACAAAAGTAGAAAATGACTATGAAACACAAACACATTAGGTATCCTTGTGTCTGACAGTGCCCGGTCTACTGAATATAGGGGATCTGCAGTGCTCCTGTTCTGTCGGGAAGGGGTTAATAGGAGCACTGCAGATCCCCTATATACAGCCAGGCTGAATTCCAAGTGGAGAAAGAAAAAAGCCAGTCCTCAAGCTCAGGGAAGGGGCAGGCAGACAACCAAAACACCCCCTCCCCTCCTTCCCCAGCATCTACTGCACCCAAAAACTCCGACCATTTTAATTTTTGAAATTTTCCAGTAGCTGCTGCATTCCCCCCCCCCCCCTTCCCTCGGCTTATACTCGAGTCCATAATTTTCCCCAGTTTTTTTGTGGTAAAATTAGGGGTCACAGCTTATATTCGGGTGGGCTTATACTCAAGAATATACGGTATGTCTTTCTGGGGTTCGTGTTCCTTTAAGAGTCACCGTGGCACAATACTAGTCGTGCGGGAGAGTACTTGGCTGAGAAATATTGAAAAACTCAATTGCACGGTTGTTTACTTGAAAAAGAGCTTAAGTAAGTGTCGACGATTGGGGACGGTGCAGATGTTACCTGGATTAAGGAAGAGCGAACAGAAGATGCCGAGAGAAGAGATAAGACAATTGTTTACAATATGAAAGTATCTTGAGGTTCTGTTTAGAAGTTGAACCTTTTCTACCCTTTACTGAGTATTCCTAATTAGGTGTAATTATCGACAACATAATCCGTGTAAGTAACAGCTGCCTTGGTCTAGTCGGGACATGCCAGGTTACATAATGAGAACGGTTTACAGGACAAGATGTATAGACAAGATCTCTACAAGTATTCTGCACAACTGTCACTAAACAACGGCTTGCGGTTCAGTTATCAAAACTTTATATTCATGGCCATTACGGGTCCGTGTAAAAATAGTTGCATTCTCTCAGAGGTTATTATTACACAAGGTCCTGAATAACGTGAGACTGCCAGTTTTCCTGACCACAGGGGATTAGAACTTGTTGGATTTATAAATGGATGTATACAGTTATTGAGTGTACTTTCTGAGTATCAACATCACTAAAGTTTAGGTGAAAATAAATCTCAATATAATAAAAAAAAAAATATCTTCCTGCATTTGCCTCCTTTTGCCACTGATCAAAACTGTACCGCAGAAGTCTATGGAGAAACGGGGGAGAGGAACAGGAGAGCTCCTAAAACCGAGAGAAATCGTCTCTGTAGAGTGACAGTTCTTTTTCAGAACATCGCTGTGTGGTCAGCAGTTACTGTCCGGCCTTCTCCAGACAGAAATGACTCATTTCATTCTTTAGTCAGACTCATATACTTCTTTTTTTCCTTCTTCTCTTTCCCCTCAGCTCCCCGTAGAGCCAAGGAACCGAAACACTCAGATAAGACAGGAGTAAATGTGTTGTAAAGTTCATTCCTTTATTTTCTCTTTTGGCCCGGTTCACATCCGCGTTTGGTATTCCGTTCCGTTCAGGGACCCCCCAAATGGAAACCTATCCACATTAAAAAGTGGTTAGCTAAGCAACCACACGGACCCCATAGACTATAATGAGATCCCTGTGTTTTCCATGTGGTGTCCGCACGAATCATGCAGAGAGAAAAATACTGCAAGAACCACGATTTGTGCGGAAACCACACAAACCCCATTATAGTCTATGGAGTCCGTGTGGGTTCTCTGTGTGGTCAGTATTCCGTTCGTGGGGTCCCTAAGCGGACTTCACAAACAGAATACCAAATGCAGATGTGAACCAGGCCTCAGAGAAACACGGTGATTTTGCATTTATACTGTACCATATATTTGGTCACCTGTATATATATTGAATTTATACATTGGCGTCCCTCCTTGTTGTTGTATCATTCTTGTTGTGGACGGGTTTGAGCATCTGCCAATATGGTGACCACAGCTGCTACATAATATTTGTGTGTGTGCTTGTCTGTATAGACTGGTGACCCCCTCTAAGGGACAGCTGCCCACCAGTGATTGTATATTGTGTGCAATGATATAAGTTATGTTGTCAGACCAGTCAGATATCTGCTAAAATCGTAATCTGATAAATGGTTTCCAATATCTCTAGTGTATCTGTAGACATAGGCACGCATTGTTCTGCCTCGCGTCTCGTATTCTGCCTTCTTGTCTTCCCTCTCCTGTACTCAGATACTATACATGATACACCCATAACCATAACATGAAGTCTAGCTTGTAACCTTGTTGGATAGCTGAGTTGCTACCAAGTTCTACCAATACACTGAGAATATGGCACTGGCAACAAAAAAAGATATATGTGAGCCAAAAACGTTTAGTGTTAAGCTCACTAGTGGGCTGGGTGGGTCGGAAATACCAACATCGGCGCGGTTTTGGAAACCGCAGCATGTCAGTTATACCTACGGAAATGCCGGCGGTTTCCCAAAAGGTATAAATGCAACAGAAAAGTCCGCAAACTTTCTGTTTAAAGGGATCCTATCATTAAAACGCAATTTTTTGTGACTAACACGTAGGAAAAGCCTTAAGAAAGACTATTCTTCTACTACCTTTAGATGTCTTCTCCAAGCCGCTGTTGGGTAGAAATCCCGGTTTTCGTCAGTATGCAAAATGAGTTCTCTCGCAGCATTGGGGGCGGTCCTCAGCGCTCAAACAGCATTGGGGGTGTCCCCAATGCTGCCAGAGAATGCTCCAGCGCCGCTTCCATCTTCTTTCTGAACGGCCTCTTGACGCGTCTTCCACCGGCGCTGGGGGTCAAACTTCTCGGCATTGGGCAAAGCTGACTGTGCATGCCCACAGGCCATAAGGAAATGGCCGCTTACACAGTAAGCATTTTTCTTGTGGCCGTGGGCATTCACAGTCGGCTCTGCCCGAAGCCTAGAAGTTTGACTCCCTGTGCCTGAAGAAGACATGTGAAGAGACCGTTCCAGAAGAAGATGGAGTTGGCACTGGAGAGTTCTCTGGCAGCATTGGGGGCGGCCCTCAGCACTCAAACAGCATTGGGGGCGTCCCCAATGCTGCCAGAGAACTCATATGCACACCGGAGAAAACCGGGATTTCTACCGAACGGCGACGTGGAGAAGACATCTAAAGGTAAGAGAAGAATAGCCTTTCTTAAGGCTATTCCGACTTGTTAGGCACAAAAAATTGCCTTTTAATGATAGGATCCCTTTATAGCACTGCCACCACTATTTTTACCGCAGCGCTTTATTACTGCGGGACGTGCCATGGGGCCTTAATCTAAAGGGCTTCTGATTGTTCCTTTATAACATTATAGCCCGCTGAAGATAGTGCCTGTCACTTGTTTATATGTGGTTAGTCAGCTCTTAACAAATATAGATAGATTGCTTAGTCTGACCTTGCAAAAGGTTCAGCTCTTGTTAGATTTCTAAGTACTGTTAGGTACAGCCTGTTTTTGCCCTATGCTACACATATACCCATAACAAAAAGTATTGAGACACAAACCTCTCAAATGTATGCCAAAAGGACAAACACACATTTCTCCTGAAATATATTCTCATTACACTTACATGTTAGACCTGCTGCAATATAACTAAAATATAGTATCAAGTATGATATCCTATTCAAGTGCGATCCAAGTTTAACCATTGCAATACTATAAAATGTCTGTAGTAATATTTACCGTGAATGTATCATGTACATCTTAATAAAAGCAAAATCCTATTAATATTATAAATGTGAAAGTTTGTGTGTTTGGATGTTTGTTCCTCAATCACACTCGAACGGCTGAATGGATTTCCTAGAAATTTCACACACACCTACATATTGGCCAGGAAGGGGTAATAGGCTACTTTAAAAGTATCTCACTCACCCCAAAACGCCACCGCGACCCTCCAAAGTTGTCGCCTGGTCCACTGTCGGGCCGGGCATGACGTCAGCGCAGGTAGTTAGACGCCACTCCTATTGGTGCATGGGCGGGAAAGGAAGCCAGCACAGCAGCCCATAGGTTGGCGCCGAATTGTGGGCGTGGCCAGTGCGCGGGGACTCCTCGCTGAACATGGCGGCTGCCCGCATGCTTCCGTACCACCCGGCCACACATTGCCTCAGGCCAGCGTAGCATGCAGCAGCGCACCCGGCCTGAACAAGTCCAGCCGCACCTACCCTTGAACTTGTCGACCGGGAACACACACAGCATGGAAAGGACCGCACACACGGAAAGGACACACAGCTCCCCAGCATCTACATGGTGAGTGCTGCGGGAACAAGGATCGATGGCTTGCTTAAGGGGGAGAGGGGTGGGGGTGCACAGGTGATCAGTAGTGGCTGGGAGGGGGTTGCTGGTTTGGGGGAGGTGCTGGTGTTAGGGGTTACAGAGGGGGCCGGGGGGGGGGGGTCAGGTTTCACACCAGAGGGCAGAAGGCAAGTAGGGGGGAGGGGGGGCCAGATTGCACATATGGAAAGGGGGGGGTGGTAACCGAGGTCA
Organism: Leptodactylus fuscus; assembly: GCF_031893055.1. Classification (NCBI taxonomy): domain Eukaryota; kingdom Metazoa; phylum Chordata; class Amphibia; order Anura; family Leptodactylidae; genus Leptodactylus; species Leptodactylus fuscus. The sequence goes on along the minus strand of NC_134275.1, from coordinate 17,130,663 downwards.
CAGGTGGGTGGTGCTGGGGGGTAGGGGTAGATGTAGGAGGTGACTGGAACTGTAAAAGGGGAAAGGAGCCGGGGACGCGGTTGGGGGGGAAGGGGAGAGTCGGGGGCGTGGGTGGGGGAAAAGGGAGGGCCGGAGCTGCAGCAGCGGGGCCGTGGGGTCCCGGCCCACAACGCTGTGGGAGGCGACCGCGCTGGCCACAAGGAAAGGGCCGTGAGGGGCCACGGGCCGCGCTGCAGGTGGATCGCACAAGGGTGAGGGGACAGCGGACGAAGTCGCCGGTTATAGCTAGTAAATAAATAAAAAGCACTTAAAAAAGGAGCCTCAGTACAAGGGCAGGATAAAACTGAGATATCTGACAGCAGTGGAATCACAATTTCCTTGAGTCTTTTTAGTAACTCAGACATATGGAACTCTCTTTATGTTGAAGTAATGCCTAAGCAAAAGAAGAGGGATCTTCCTCATTTCTCCCCTGCCATCATCACAAAGGGCTGCAGTATCTCTGGTCTCTGTCAAACTTGTACCTAGGTAAAGAATATACATCATTAAAAACATACACATCCATCATAAACTTCAACGAGAAGAACCCACTCAGTAAAAGACAGTTACAAATAAGCACTTAAGATTCTGCTTTAGGCCAAGGGATGCCAGGGCGTCCAGGAAATATATCCGTCATCGCTAGCCAGCTGTACACCTACATGACCTCCTCTGGATCCCAAATGAATGCGATTGAAGATTCTAGCAAAACAATTTCCCCGTATAGAAATGAGCGAAGCTTTTTTTATATCACCTTATAGAGTTCTTAGGTAAATGTGCTCAAGACGTAGCTGATAATAATTAAGAATATCTGCTAATAATCCTACTAATATTACAAATGTGAAAGTTTGTGTGTTTGGTTGTTGAATTTGAATTAAATTTGGCACATAGATAGATTGTAACCTCGATTAAAGCATCGGCTACTTTTTATCCCAGTAAATGACATGGTTTCACGACTGTTATGAATTTATGTTCACATACTATATTACACTGCTCTTGCAGAACCTTATCTCAGGTCCCAGGTCTGTTATCTCTCTATGTAAACACACGCTAAACTTTAGGGATTCTGTACATGCATTTGCATATTATCTGATCAGCTCCAGGCAACATGTTGACACACCGGATGGGAAAACACCTTTAATCCAAATTGGCAGTTTGCTACTTTAAAACATGCAGGGGAAAAAGAAAATCTTAATTTGTTGCAAAAGTCTAAAACGACAGCTATGAACGTAGACAGAAGTCAACAGCGTTCTCCTCAAGCGGAGCTGAGGGGGATCATCGGCACCAATGAAACGCTCATTATATGGCGTCCCAGTGAGCTGCTGAGATGCCGGAACAATCACAGGCACGGTGCAAGGAATGAGTTCAGAAGCAAACCAGCTTAACAGCTGCCGAAACGCCGGAGCAGGCAAACCACCGACGGCAGCAATTTGCTGAATATAGGCGGATTATTGACGCCAACAACCCGCAGATGAAGTCTCGGGCAGAGGCTAGTTAATAATAATATCATAATTAGCAACCCAGAAATACATTGGCATCCATTTACAGTGGGGCAAAACATCAGTTCATGACTAAAAGACATTAAATCAATATAAGCTATAGACATATAGTATATACTTCCTGTGGTTGCAGGAAATGAGGCTAACCACAAAGGATAAGATAAGATCAAACACCCATGTCTGCAAAATCATGCTCTCCGCTACATAAGAACACTTCTCATGGCTTCAATGAACTAACAATGTACATAAAAGCCATCATGTATACAGCAGATACGTTTCCATAAATTGCTGGTTTCATTTACCGTTATATACAGGTTTCAAAGAAATCTAATAAGTCATGGTATTGCACAAAGCGGTATATGGGAATTTTAAAGAAAGCTGTCAGCAGGAAACTAGATATCAAACCAGCGACTGTACATTGTAGGCACATTATGCCGAGCAACATCATACATTTATATAGGCAAGAAGACGCATCATTTCCATAAAATGAGTTCTTAATAATATCCATATGAGTTTAAGATGCAAAAGGCGTGTTCGAGAGCAAGCAAGCGCGCTGTTTCCAGTTTTGAATCTCCACCAAATAACACAGCTCAGTGCTGCCCCCTACAGTAAATTCTGATTCTCCCTGGTGGGTCCATGCTCCGTAAGATCCTGCGGCTGCCTGTGTCATCTGCGCCTGTACTGCACCTGCGCCAGTGATCAGTTTAATAGCTGGAGGATGTGAAGAGACTTCCCGTAATGGCTGATAGCCTTGTCACCTTCTCCAGTTATTACACTGATCGCTGAGCAGTAAGGAATGCCCCTCCTCCCCCCCTCCTGACAGTCCTTAGACGAGTACTGGGGGGCGTAGTTCACAGCTCAGTGTCATGGCTGGGTAGTAAGGAACGTCCCCTCTGACAGTACAGAGCTACGGACGAGCACTGTCAGGAGGGGCAATTCTCACAACCCAGCTAGACTGTCAAGAACCCTGGGGCCCTGGGACAAAATATACTGCTAACTGCACCGTTATCTCTTGCCCCAGGGCACATAACAGGAAAGCCACAAGTGCACTGAATTCAGCGCCCTGGCAGCTTTCTAGCGGTATAATGAAGTATAATGCTCACCCACAAACCAAGGGTTTTCCAGAAATGTATACTCCAGATTGCAGCACTTCCTTGGCCTACCCAGTTGCCAGATTTATTGCCCATCAAGCATTTATGGGACCGGCTAGGACAGAAGCTTCAGCAATCTATAAGTGGAGGGTGCAGGACCTAAAGGCCCAACTGCAACATCTTTGGGAAAATGTTCCACGAGATACCATATAGAATTTGTGTGTGCCTCCATGCTGCGTATCCAGGTTAAAGGTGGCTCAACAGGGTAACAGATCATTCTCAATTGTACAATGTTCGGAGTTATTTTATCCATACACACATAGAAAGTCTCATTTCATTTCAACAACCCCTTCTCGGTGTATTCATTTTTTTTTTCTCAATGAGTGTATAATAAGAATGAATTATTGAATAAAAATTATAATTTAATGAGCTATCGATAAATATGTCATCTATGATGGCCAGTGCAAGGGAAAAGAGAGACGCTCATCGCGTTGGTACTGCGAGAATGGAATTATAGAACTGGCGGCCGTCTATAGTGTCAATGCATATTATATGGTTAGCATTTCTTTCCTTAACAGTGTAGATACCCATTGAGAGTACATTATGGTACCGCTTTATAAGTTGAAGTCTGACTAGCTGCTAGAAACTAGCCGCTGTTCCTGTAGTCAGATGTCATAACGCACCATTTGTATACATCTACAACCCACCACGATCCTCCATTTATTTCAGTGACCCCCCCCCCCCCCAGATAAAACTACATTTTTGTATAAATATAATATACATTTTTAGGTATAGATTAGAAAGTCTAACATTAGCGCATTGTTTCATTTACGTACATGGATTATTATTTTATTACGGCGGTTTTTGCTCGGTTACAGCAGCCAATTTTTTTAGAAAACTAACAGGAGTAAATACAGCCATATTGGTTGTTACCTGGGAATCCTTATGGCTCCTAAGAAACTGGTTGCAAAGCTACCAGTTTGCAGTTGATTATATACGTAGACAGAACAATAGTTTGCCATCTGTCCATAAGAAGCAACTAAGAAGATCCACCAATATGGCTGCAGTAATAACACATCATTACTAGAGATGAGCGAACAGTAAAATGTCCGAGGTTCGATATTCGTTTCGAGTAGCCCCTCAATATTCGACTACTCAAATTGAATATCGAACCCTATTATAGTCTATGAGGGGGAAAATGCTCATTTCAGGGGTAGGCAACGTTCGATCAAATTATACTTTACCAAGTCCAAGAGTGAGGGTCGGGCTGGATCCTCTGAGAAGTCTTCTCCGCGCAGCTTCCCCGCGGCATCTTCCGGCTCTGAATTCACTCTGCCAGGCACCGGGCCTGGGCAGAGCCGACTGCGCATGCCCACACTACAAGAAAATGGCCGCTTACAGTCAAAGCCCGATGCCTGGCAGAGTGAATGAAGAGCCGGAAGACGCCTCAGGGAAGCTGCACAGAGAAGACTTCTAAAGGTAGGAGAAGAACCAGCGTTGATTGGCCGACTGTATAGCATTCGGCCAATCAATGCTGGTTCTGCATCGAACTTTTACATTTGAATAGCGAGTGTTACTCGATCGAGTACGAGTATTTTGAATACCGTAGTATTCGATCAAACACCTACTCGATCGAACACTACTCGCTCATCTCTAATCATTACCCAACTTCGCTACTCTTCTTACCAGAATTAAAATTGACTCTCGAAATCCTGAGTCTATCCCAGGTTTGTGCTTCCGACTGAGAACACCATTAATTTTTTTTAACTATTGTAATATGTGATTTGTAGATTTTACGTGAAATAAGTGGCCACATTGACCGTCCCCCAGCAATAGGAGCTGAGGGCTAGAAGTTAAAGGGATTCTATCATTAAAAGACAATTTTTTTCTCACTAACACGTGGGAATAGCCTTAAGAAAGGCTATTCCTCTCCTACCTTTAGATGTCTTCTCCACGCCATTGTTCGGTATAAATCCCGGTTTTCGTCGGTATACAAATGAGTTTTCTCGCAGCACTGGGGGTGGGCCACAGCACTCAAACAGCACTGGGGGCGTCCCCAATGCTGCGAGAGAAATCTCCAGCACCTCCTCCATCTTCTTCAATAGGCTCTGGCCCGCGGCTAGGCCGAAACTGTGAGTCCCCCGTCCGACTCAAGAGGAGACCGGCAACCCCCATATATCACTGCGGAGGTTCCGGCCTGCCTCCGGGTGTACAGGGAGTTGAGGGTACAGTACTGCGGAGGCTCCGGTCCCACTCCGAAAACCGGACCATGTTGTGTACGCAATACCAGGTACATCAGTACCAAATAATCTGTGGAAAATTTGGCACCTGGGGGAACGTCATTAATATTAGTGCTTTTACTTGGCCCAGACTTGATTCTATAATAAAGATCAGAATTTAAGTTGCTTAACCCGTTGGCTTTGTGTCAGGGGGTTTGCATGCTAAATTCAATAGAGGTATACCCTCTGCCAAATTTATAGATCTAAACTGGGCACTCAGCCATTCTTTTCCTCATCTCGGTATTGAGATAAATCAACTCTTTGTAGCTTAGAAGAAAGTGGACATCCGCCTCCCCCCCCCCCTTACGTGAGCCTAAATTATTAAGGTGCACGGGTTCAGTAGGTTTTCCATTTCGTTACATGTTTAACCCTGTAATCATTCTTCCTGTGGTGCATTACCCATTACTCTGGTTATTCCTGTCCAGTGCTTGTCATCGGAAACAATAAACTGCTGAAAACCGAGGGTTTCCATTTCCATCGTCTATAAATTACCCCTGGACTGCTTGAAAAACAACTTATATGGCTTTCCATGGATCGTCGTCTACCATGTTCACAAGGATTTGGGTGAACATTGTAACGTATTGTATTGTTTGTGCTAGTAATGGCTCCCGGAAAAAACTCTTGAGCGGCTCCCATTGATTTCAATGGGAGCCGTCTTTTTGGTCAGGATTTTCAGGCGGATACAACCTCAAAATCCTGACCAAAAATCTCCGTGTGAACTTACCCTTACTGTATATACTGCAGAACTGGGAGCCACAGACAACAGGAAATATCAGCCTAACACATCGGGCTGCAGGATAGAACTTACAATAGAGGCCTCTAATGGAGGCACAGATGTGAATCTGGCCAGATCGTAACATTTTTTATGTGGATAGTTACATCAAAATGAAACAAATCCAAAAAAAAAAAAAAAGATATTAGTAATAAGAACATGACTTATACTAGGAACAAATGATTGGTGGGGTCGGTTTTTAAACAGTCGTTTTAGTATCGTTTTATTTTTGCTTTTTAAGATTTTTAGTGTGTTGTCCTCTAAAAGACGAAGGAATAAATAATCTATGGCTTTTAACAATGCTGTCCTCTGGAACTAGTGACGGGACAACCCTGTTAGGCTAGGTTCACCGCACTTTATATTGGCTAGGTTCACCATGTTTTACATAAGCTAGGTTCACCGCGTTTTATTTTAGGTTTACTGCACTTTATATTGGCTAAGTTAACCATGTTTTATATTGGCTAGATCCACCAACTTTTATATTGACTTGGTTAACAACATATTATATTGGCTAGGTCCACCACATTTTATATTAGCTAGGTTCACCATGTTTTATAATGGCTAGGTTCACCAACCTTTATATTGATTTGGTTAACAACATATTATATTGGCTAGGTTCAGCACGTTTTATATTGGCTAAGTTCACTACATTTTATATTGGCTAGATTCATCATGTATGGTATTGGCTAGGTTCAGCACATTTTATATTGGCTAGGTTCAGCAGGTTTTGCATTGGCTAGGTTCATCATGTATGGTATTGGCTAGGTTCACCACATTTTATATTTGCTAGGCTCACCATGTTTTGAATTGGCTAGGCTCACCACATTTTATATTGGCTAGGCTCACCATGTTTTGCATTGGCTAGGTTCACCACGTTTTATATTGGCTAGGCTCACCACGTTTTATATTGGCTAGGCTCACCATGTTTTATATTGGCTAGGCTCACCACGTTTTATATTGGCTAGGCTCACCACGTTTTATATTGGCTAGGCTCACCATGTTTTATATTGGCTAGACTCACCATGTTTTATATTGGCTAGGCTCACCATGTTTTGCATTGGCTAGGTTCACCACGTTTTATATTGGCTAGGCTCACCACGTTTTATATTGGCTAGGCTCACCATGTTTTGCATTGGCTAGGTTCACCACGTTTTATATTGGCTAGGCTCACCACGTTTTATATTGGCTAGGCTCATCACGTTTTATATTGGCTAGGCTCACCACGTTTTATATTGGCTAAGCTCACCACGTTTTATATTGGTTAGGCTCACCACGTTTTATATTGGCTAGGCTCACCATGTTTTATATTGGCTAGACTCACCATGTTTTATATTGGCTAGGCTCACCATGTTTTGCATTGGCTAGGTTCACCACGTTTTATATTGGCTAGGCTCATCACGTTTTATATTGGCTAGGCTCACCACGTTTTATATTGGCTAGGCTCACCACGTTTTATATTGGCTAGGTTCAGCACGTTTTGCATTGGCTAGGTTCATCATGTATGGTACTGGCTAGGCTCACCACATTTTATATTGGCTAGGTTCACCACGTTTTGTATTGTTGGAAATGTTACATATTGTGATGTAAACATATTTAAGACGCTCGGCCTCCCACTAATGTCCTGCTAATGATATGCTAGGTATCAATTCAATGCTAGTAGCATCTTTGTAGTGCAAAACTGCTGTCCTACTTTTAGGACACATTCAGAAAAAAATGAATAAATAAGGAAACAGATAAGACTTCAGTCTATTTTCGGAATTAGGACATGTGGATAGCCTCATAAACTAAATAATTGTCCCTCACACGACCGTATTTCCCATTTGTGGGGATAAGGCCTCTGCTGATTGATCAGATAACTGGGTTTAATCACGTAATAACTGGAAATGGCGTCTCTTCAATTACCACAGTCTTATGCTGTTTCTTAGACATGAGAAAACTGCAGTAACCAGAATTCATTAATAATTTCTTATATTTGCAGATATTTAGCAATTTCTCACTGTGGCTGCCATTATTCCCTGCCATATTGGTCTTTCCTTTTGCAATAGCTTTTCTGCAATCTGACAGGCTACCACTTAGTTATTAACATGCCGAAAAAGTGATGCTTTCTGTCAGTCGCTGAGAATTGCAAAAATGACAACCAATATGACGTCGGATCCAGTTATGGCTTTTAAAATGAAGCAGAATAGAACAGGAAAATGTCAATAACCAGCTTATACACGGTATCATTATTAAATATTGCTGAACTTTCACTTTCCTTCTAAATTCTGTTTCCTAATATATTTCGAATTCTCTGCTGAAACGAGCTCTTTGCGTCTGTCTTGGAAACAAATTGTTTATGGATTGGTTTAATAGTCTTTATTATACACGTCCCCGACTACTAAATAGGTTGGCCACTGGTGTTGAGCGATCGAATACCTCGCCGGCATAGGAATGCGTGTAAGCGGCCGGACACCAAGGGGTTAAGCGCATTGCATATTCGATGCGTTTAACCCTTTGGTGTTTGGTCGATTACACGCATTCAATGGAATACCACTCTCTCAATACTATTGGCCATCAAACCGCAACTCAACCAGGACCGCCATTAATGTGACTTGCTGTTTATGACTGTGGCCGTGACTGTCCGGTTTTCTTGTACAGTCTTTTTGCATCGGCTCCGTTTTTCCATAGTCGATGGCCGAGCGTCAGTGTATTTCGCATCCGTCACCTAATTGAATGAATTTCGCTGTTCTTTCTTCGTGTCTGACCCGACTCCTTGACCCATTTTTAACTGAGCAGAATGTTTTCCTTGTATTTTTCTGTTCTATTCTTTAGCTACAAGTCAGCCATCACTAATTCGAGATTGTGTTTGAGTCCAGGGATGTTAACCCTGCAAACACTTCTTCGATTTTCTTGAACCGACGTGTCTTCAGTCCAGACAGGTTTGGCAATAAAAGTCACTGCTAATAAATGGGATGAAACTCCAGAGCCACGAGAAAAGCCTGGAGTCCTGCTTCACTGGCACGGATTTACGACGTGCTACAATTGAATTACATGTTTAATATCCTGATAATACACTGCTTATTACATGGAGAGTGATGGAAAGTACCACGTAGAAGGTTATACAATTCCTTCCAACAGTCGCTTTTATGTTGCAACAAGAATAACTCGTGCGGACCTTATTTTGTTTTAACCTAATTACTTGACAGGCCTTGGAGGACTCCATCGGTCAAGAAGGTTGGGAAGTCTACACCACAAATGGCTGCTATGAGAATACTTATTCATGAACGAGCTGAACATGTGAACCTTGCGACTCATAATTTTGTTTAAGTGCCTTCGCCAGGTTCTAAACTGACAATCTGGGAGACTCAAGAAAGCTCGGAAATGTCGGTCCCTGTGAAACCATATCCATATTTAACGCAGAGAGTGGCGCTTCTCCCGACACATAAATCGCCAATAATCAAACCACAGTCCCCTTTCTGGATCTATCACAAGGAAAGTGAAGATTAAATTACTTAAGAAAACACAACACACTTCATATACTATGTTGCCGGCAGGATACATGCTCCTTAATGGATTTCTAGAGTTTCCGAGACTCTTTCAACTTGGCATGATTTAGTTGTTAGTGTATTTTCGGCTCCCGCTGGTTGAAGTACAGTACAAACAGAGGAGTTTATACGAGAGCGGTCATTTTATATTTACCCTCTAGCAAAAGTAACTTCGTATGACGGTACACTCCTCGGGAGACCGAACAGCCCGATTATTATTCCACCCTATGCGGTCTAGGTGATGAGCTATCACTATGCTATAGAATCAACATTGCTAGGAAATGATAGCGAAACCCTTACAAGAAGCGACAGTCTATGATTTGTTTTGCCTTATAAAATAAAGTCTAGGGTGTTTTTTTTGGGGGGGGGGGTTTGTCTCATTTTCCCATGTTTCTCCATTGGTTATGGACACCTTGGCACTGAGGTTTTTTATTTTTTCGTCATTTGCTTATTAAATGCAACATTTTTCTGCAACAATTATTTTAAATTTATTTATTTATTAGAATTTTTTTTTAAGTCTTGCCATTTTATTGTGTCAGCCTTCTCAGCATCCTCTTGATCTCAGTGTTAGGGCTGAGTTCACAGGGGGTATTTTGATCAGGATTTTGAGGCCGTATCCACCTCAAAATCCTGACCAAAAAGATGGCTCCCATTGAAATCAACGTCAAAAGAGGACCAGAGAAAAAGGAGGATCACCGCGCTTTAGTCCAACGTCAACAATAGGTAATCTTTATTGGTATCGAAAGAAACACTACGCGTTTCGGGCATACTGCCCTTTTTCAAGTGTATAAATTATGAGGATGATAATTTTTCAGCCAACAGCTGCGCCAATCATTTAGCAAAATCATCATCATTCTTGTAATGTCGGCGGAAAGACCGTCACAATATATTATCATCCTCATAATTTATACACTTGAAAAAGGGCAGTATGCCTGAAACGCGTAGTGTTTCTTTCGATACCAATAAAGAATACCTATTGTTGACGTTGGACTGAAGCGCGGTGATCCTCCTTTTTCTCTGGTTCTCTTTTGACGTTTATCGACACCAAGGGTGGCACGGATCCTGCAGCTGTACTACTTGGGGTAGGACCCCCCCCCATGAAGTAGTCTACAGGCCCATTGAATGGTTGTATTTACAACCACTGAAGGTGAGGAGCTTTCATACTCACCTCCCAATTTTTCCAAACGGTATTTCACCATATGCAGCTCGGTGCTGTTCTTTGTTTTTTCAATTGAAATCAATGGGAGCCGGTCAGTTCTTTTTTTCCGGGAGCCGGAACAAACCCATAAGGTCCTACATGCTCATTCTTCAGGCCGAGTCGCCTCGCGAATCTGCCTGAAGACACCTCCTCCTCCCGACTAGGCCCATTCATTTGGGCCTAATCCAGAGCGAAGTGCACGAATACCCGTATTTTGGGGCGGAACCTGAGGCGGCCTCCGCCTCCGGACCAAATAACCCAGTGTGGACTCGGCCTTAAAGGAGGAAGTTCTTCACAGTATATATGAAAAGCATCAACATCTTCAGGGAGGGCAGATCACACAGGCTGGACTGTATAAGTGTTAAATCGGGTTCACACAAGGTTTTTTGGTCAGGATTTTGACGCGGAATCCACATCAAAATCCGGCTCTAAAAACCGCCTCTCATTGGATTCAATGGGTTCCTTTTTCCGGGAGCTGTTTGTTTCTGCTTGTGACAGAGTCCGTGGTGTGACCCCACCCTCACAACTAGGCCCATTCATTTGGGCCTAATCCGGAATGGAATGCCGTAACTGGATGCCGCTGTAATGCACCGGGATCGAGTCGCGGCTAGCCGTTCTTTTGGACTGGATTCTGAGGCAGCCTCCGCCTCAAAATCCGGTCCAAAAAACCCTGTGTGAACCCAGCCTAAAAAGGGAGAAAAGCACATGGGTAGGGAACAGGAATCACCTGAGCTGTTGACCTTTACGTAGACGGGAGCGAATCCACGGACTCCCTGCGGGGTGGTTGAATCATACACTTCTTAGCAGCTGTGTCTGTCAGCAAAAGGAGAACAGATCTGCCATGGTCTGTCAAAAGTTCAGTCCATGAGAGGAGAACAAGTAAAGGCAGCAATATTCTGGGGACACAGCAGGTATAACACATCCACATAAGAAAAGTCGGAAACTTGTGGCAAACTGCGTTTCAGGAGCCTGAAATCACACAGAATTGAAGATTGCAGCTTTATAAAATCAAACAATATTACAGGTTATGGATTCTAGATTCTAACGACACGTTGATCCAGGGTT